>NC_133772.1:136831544-137068930 GCF_003597395.2 Chelonoidis abingdonii | reverse complement strand
CCAAAGTACTACCTGACAATCTTGTTTCCACCACAGTAAATTCACTGGTATTTCACTATTACTCTGCTTATTAATTGAAGAACTATGACTGTAAATGGAAAATTCTCTCTCCTAAGTGCCATCTCCCTAGGGCAGTAATGTTACATCTTTGGTAGTCTTGATTATGCCAGTGACAGTCTTTACCACCAACTCCTCTGCAAAACCTCGGGCAGCTACTGCCTGCTTATTCTCTGTGTCAGCCTCTCTACTTTAGAAGTAGCTGAAACACCCCTTAAAGCATCACAGTATCTTTCATGCGTTTTGAGCCTGCCACCACCACCTCTGAATAGTTACCATGTACATCTTCCCAGTGGGTAATGAGGCTGCCTTCTCTCTAGGTTATATCCCAGGAGGACAATGAATTTCATTCTGTCTCTTCCTTTTCTCCTTGTTCTTCTCCCATTTGTTCTTTGGCTCACGTATTCCCTCTTCCTCTTCATAGATGTTTCCTACACCTCTGTCCAGACTTCCCCCATATGTTACCATTTCCCTCCTCTTCTGCCCCACCTCAGTTTCTTAAAAACATAAGAATGGCCATACTGGGTCAGACCAAGGGTCCATCTAGCCCTTCTGACAGTGGCCCATGCCAGATGCTTCAGATGAAATTAACAGTACAGGGAAATTATCAAGTGATCCAGTCCCTGCCTCTGACAGTCCAGATTTAAGAACACCTGGAGCATGAGGTTGCATCCCTGACCCTCTTGGATGATAGCCATTGATGGACCTATCCTCCTCCATGAACTTATATAATTTTTTTTTTAACCCATTTCTTCTTCTTCTTCTTCTTCTAATGTTTGAATGACTTTTTTATTTGAAAAATGTTCATTTGACCTCTAGTCCCACTAAAGTCCTCTAGTCTTTACTAAAGACGTATAACTATGGCAACTGACATACAAGAGGCCCCATACTGTCACAGTGTGCCTAGCCATGATAAGGGCAAGCAGGGTCACAGGTCTCATGTTCATCTTCTAAGACTGCCAGCAAGACTATTATGCTAATTATATGATTGTCTATTAGTAATTGGATAGACAACACAAACTTTCTTTACATAGGGTGCTGAAACCATGCAGTAGTAAGATAGTGTCATTCACTACCAGTTAGGGTGACCAGACAGCAAGTGTGAAAAATCGGGACAGGAGGTGGGTGGCAATAGGATCCTATATAACAGGGGTCAGCAACCTTTCAGAAGTGATGTGCTGAGTCTTCATTTTATTCACCTTAATTTAAGGTTTCATGTGCCGGTAATACATTTTAACGTTTTTTTAGAAGGTCTCTCTATGTCTAGATATTATATAACTAAACTATTGTTTTGTAAAAGAAACAAGGTTTTCCAAATGTTTAAGATGCTTCATTTAAAATTAAATTAAAATGTTGCTCTTATGCCGCCGGGCCGCTCAGCCCGCTGCTGGTCTGGGGTTCTGTTCACCTAGGCCGGCAGCGGGCTGTGCGAGGCCAGCGGCCAGGACCCCAGGCCGGCAGTGGGCTGAGCGGCTCAGCGCACTGCCACTCAGGGGTTCCATCCGCCGGCTCCTGCCAACCGGGATCCCGGGTGCCAGACCCACTCTGCCTGCTGCCGGTCTGGGGTCCCGGCCCTGCCCACATCCAGTGGGTACCTACCTTCTACTTGGTTCTGGCCCGTTCTCTTCCTCTCTCTGCACTGAGCTGAGGGTGGGAGTGTGCTGAGCACAGGGCTGGGGGTGAAAAGTCTGGCCAGGAGCTAGAATGAGGGAGGGGGCTCTGAGTTGGGGCAGGAGGTTTGGGTGTGGGGCACTTACCTGGGCAGCTCCCATTTGGTGCTAGGGGTGCAGGTGGGAATGTGGGGTGTGTGTGTGCAGGAGCTCCCTTTTGGTTCTTGGGTGGGGATGTGGGGGATCAAGAGTCAGGGCAGAAGGCTGGAGGCATGTGGTGGGAGGGGGGGAGCTGAGTATATGTGGAGGTGCCAGAGTCAGGGCTGTGGTTGTGGGGGGGGTGTGAAGGAGTCAAGCAAAAAGCTGGGTATGTATGAGGGGGGTGCAGGGCTCAGGGCAGGGGTCTGGGGTGTGTGCGGGGCTCAGGGTAGAGGGCTGAGTGTGAGTGTGTGTATGTAGTGGGGGGGGGGGGGTCAAGGCAGAGGACTGGAGGGGATATGCCCCTATTCCACCTCCGCCCCCAAGGCCCTGTCTTTACTTCTTCTCTGCCTTTGCTGGGCGCAGCGACCATGCTGACTCTGCTCCTTCCAACCCCCTCCCTCGCAAGGGCCATCAGCTGATCGGGAGGAAGGGATGGAGAAGTGGAGGAGAGGCAGGAACCCAGCACACTACGGGAAGAGGCAGGAAAGCTGGCAGGACCAAGCTTCTGCCCCTGTGGGGCGGGGAGCGAGGACCAGAGGGCAGAGAAGAGCGGGCTGGCGGGGGGTGGGGAGAGGGAGCGGAGGGCGAAGAGTGGGCCGGGCCGGGCTATGCTGGGCAGGATTTTTATTAGCACACTGCTGCTTGCCGGGACTCTGGCAGGCAGCAGCGTGCCATTAAAAATCAGCTCGCGTGCTGTCTTTTTGGCATGCATGCCACAGGTTGCCAACCCCTGCTATATAAGAAAAAGACCCAACAATCGAGACTGTCCCTATAAAATTGGGACATCTGGTCACTCTACTACCAGCGTGGGCTGGGCTAGACCTGAACCATAGACCTGGAGACATGGAACTCGATCTTTCCAGGTGGAAACTGTACTCATCTTAGCTTTCCTTTTGTGCTTTATTTTTATTTATTTGAAACATTTGGTGTTCAGAGAAAACAAATGCTAAAGTATCGTTATTTAGTATATTTTGTTATGCATGAAGTCAGTACATTCATGACCACTTCAGAGGTTGTTATAACCTCTTCACAGGAGTAAAAGAAGTATGTGCAATTTTAGATGACTTTTCTAGATTAACTTCAGTAAGTAATAATACCATGTGAGTAACCTTTCATTTTAGGATTTTATGTACATAACATCTGGACTAGGGGAAGTAGTGCTTATTATAGTTTCTAAACACTGAATTGGTAGCTAAAGCTCTCTTCTGGCAAACAAATTCATTAATTTTTTATATTGCTCAAGAAAACCTTTTTTCAATGCTGGCAATCGTTAAGTCTTCTAACTATGAAATATGTGTAATGGTAGCAGTTCCTTAAATCTGTGTCCTATAATCCTCTTGTCGGGCAAGGCTTCCTGTCCACTCAGTCCTTTAATTCACTGATTGCCACCTGCCATGCTTTATTTTTTTAGACTGTCATTTCCTAGAGAATAATATGAAAGTTACACGATGGTGAAATGCTATTCATTTTTTCCAGTACAATTAAATGAACTAGTGATAAGGTCATATATGGAATATTCATGATTGATTTGAGTTTACTCTCTGTAATTCGTGACTTAAATGCCAAAGTAAGACATCTAGGATTTCAAATTTTGGAGGGAGGTTCCATGAGGTGGAGGAGCTTTTTAGATACATAAAACAGGATTTATTGAGGGATACAATTGTATGTGTCTATTTAGAGCATCCTAGCTGAACATACTGTGGGCTCTTTGTTTTGTTTATTACTCACATCAGAGAACCCCTATTCTAACAATTTATTTACTGGATTTATGCAGATTTTGCAATTTAAGAATAAAAAAGAACAGAGCCTCGTATAAAGATAAACTTGTTGATTGACATTGCATGGGTGTGATGTATTTGGATGCATTGACAAAAAGCCATTTTCTATTGATTATGTTCCATTTCTTAAAGTCCTGTAACTTTGCAAGGCAGAGAGAAATAAATTTGTACTCAGTAGCCCTTTAGCAATTTAAATGTGTTTGTTTTGTTTGTTTTTTGTACTGAAAGTCTTTTTAACCAATTAATACAGGGGGAAAAAAGTAATTTTGCATAGTGTGCATCCGGCTTGCAATATATTAGGGTTTTTGTTTTCTCTTTATAAAAGATGAAGAGCTGTTAATAGAGAGAGTGTCGTATGCTGGTATGATCAACCCTGAGGATCGGTGGAAGACTCTACCATTTAAGGGGCATGTAGCTCATTTTGAAGTGCAAATAAGAGTGAAATGTGATGAGAATTACTACAGCACACGGTGCAATAAATTTTGTGGACCTCGTAATGACTTTGTTGGTCACTACACATGTGACCAATATGGAAACAAAGCCTGCATGGAAGGTTGGATGGGAGAAGAATGTAAACAAGGTAATACTTTATTTACTATTTTACATAATTGTTGTTGAAACTAGAAGTTATATTGAGGCTAAATCTTTTTTAGCATGCTGCAGCAACTATACTGCCATGTGCACTAGCACAATACAAATAGATTTGCTTTGTTAGAGCTGGGCAAATAATGGATTTTTCAGTTTGCTGGCAATTCCAAAAAAATCATTTAGAATTGAACCATAAGCTAACTTGATCATTCTCTCTTTTTCCTGGCCCAATGCCTAGTCACTATTCCTATGAATGATTATGAATTGCCACTATGAATGCAAGCACTATTTTGTTGCTGGATACTGCTTTTTCTATTTTGTTTTTTAAAAACAAAAACAAAAAACCTGTCTTGCTCTAGTAAGAGTGAAGTGAGGCTCTTGGCAGAATCTGATAAACGGATCCAGTTGCTGTAGAGAGGATTGTCTGCCTATCAAATCAGGTCTTTAAACCAGTGAATTAAACACCCTTTTAACTTAAACTGAAGGTACTGGTTAACTTTGTTCAAGGAGCAACTTTTTAAGAAAAAATGATACGTTATAGCTTAATAACAGATTTCTAAAATGAAGATAGCTTTAATAACATTTTACAGTACTAGATTCAGTAAGACTGTGTACGTTTTCCAGTCCAGGAAAAAGGTCCATGTAACTCTTGAAAATGAGGATAAAGCTGTTTAAAGTTTAAAATATACAAAGCTGAAAGCTTTTTGATGTCCGTTAATGTTCAAATGCAGTCCTTCTTAAATATACCTGCAATGTTCAATTTAGTCCCGCAGCATTTTTCCTCCTATCTTTCAGTGAGTAACTAGCACTAAAATTGTGTGTTTTTTCACTTATGACAGAAGTAAAGTGATGAGAACACCAGTTTATAGCTATTTTAGCCAATATTGTATAATTTTTGAAGGTGTTCTGGTCTTCAGTTCTATATTTTATTTTAAAAGGTTGAGTAACTTAAAATATCTGAACCCATGTAACAAATCAAATTAAGTGGTATAACATTAAAAACGTAAGCCATGTTTGTAGATCCAGGCTAAACAAGAGGCGCAGTTGCTTTTATTTAAAACTTGGAGTTGATTCAATGAAATAGCTAGCCTGAAGAGCTAGACTTTTTTATTTAGTTATTAAAATACTTGTGCTGTTGATGTCTGTGTGTAAGAATTAATTGAAAGGAAAACTGTTTTAGGAATGAGCAATGAATAAGCTACTCCATTATGAAATTGCTTTAATTGCTGGACTAGGAGCTAGGGTTTCTGTATTAACTGAAGTCTTACTGCCCATACTAACTGAAGTCTAAACCTTTTTTCTTTTCACAGCTGTATGTAAACAAGGATGTAATTTACTCCATGGGGGTTGCAGTGTACCTGGGGAATGCAAGTAAGTATATGTACTTGGATATTTTAGTCTGAAGGAAGAACACTGGTTTTCTAGTACTTTGCTTTTAACAGTGATTTTTAGCAATTAGGCAGTGTACATAAAATAAAAAATGGGCTGGGTGGGTATGATACAGATTATATTTCGACTATGCAATATTAAGTTACATTTATTTCAGACTTTGAGTTTCACAGAACTTGTTACTTTCAGAGGTTGTCTGCTTCTGTGTTTGTGACTGAAGGGATTTGCAGAAAACACAATTGGGATTAGATGAGGCAGTTCAAACAAGAACCAGCAGTGTATTCTATTTAAAGATCACCTGCAATAGCAGAAAATTTATTAGCCTGTTCTAACTTTGAATATTTGTAGGTCTCCCATAGGTCTCATCCAGGTCTTCTGAAAAAACAGACAATCTTTCATTTCAATTGGTTTTTATTTTTATTTATTTTTTTTTTTAAAGAATGAGTTGTATGGGTTGATGGTATTTTTCCAACTCCAGCACAAAAGGTACATTCTGGATCAGTGCCAAACTCAACCCTTTTCTTGAGGTGATATTTTTTCAATTGAGAACACTAAATAAAAACTACCTATGCATTCTACCCCTAGCCAGGCCTGTTCTTAGGGTTTCTTGCAGGTATGTCCCAGACTCTATTTCCCTTCGGGTTGAACCACTTAACTCCACTCTGAAAATAAAGGGCAGGCACTACCTGTTCACCTTCCACAGTGAACATGAATTGGTTATTACTTCCATGCAGGACTTTTAACATCTAACAACAAGGTTGGTCAAGAGAGAACTAGTGCTATCTTATTGCAGCTGGCTTTTTAAATATACTTGTCCCAACTTTTCAAAACTTGCTGCTTGTACAAGTACTTAAAAATGTTTGTAGCCAAAGCATAAGCATCAGTCTGTTCTCCTGTAATTATATACTGCTTGCCAGCTTATCAAAACACTGAGTTCTCTGTTAATTAGACACATTCTTTATTTGTTAAGGAAATATCTTGCAACTCTCAACATGAAAGTCTTGGCTAACTGAGGTTAGTTTCTATTTTGTGGAATACAAAAAAAAAAAGCTTGGGGGGAGGGTAGTTATGTAACCTACTAAACTTGCCCCTACTTTCCCCAAAATTTTTCTTTTCCTTTTCTGCCCTATGACTGGAGAGGTGTTAACAGGCTGTTTACCTGGAAGGGTTCCTCGAAATATATTTTAACTACCTATGCTAAAGAATCTGTTCCACTTTGTGTTTAGCTGTGATGCTCCGAGTTCTTTTCCTAGACCTGAAGAAGAGCTCTGTATAAATTCCAAGTTCAATATATATTACCTCACCTACCTTGTATCCCTAATATCCTGGGATCAGCACAGCTACAACAACACTGCATACAATGTTATAAAATGCATTTGACTTCACTGCCACCAGTTCAGACTATGATTTTGACTTGGGAAAATGACCAACAGCGTAGATTCGGAATGTTCCCCAATGTGAAAACTCTTGAGAGGGGGGGAAAAAACTGAGCAAGTACTTCCCTGAATTTTGGTTCAGGTGCGTGGGGCATCTTCAGAGCTTTATTGATGTCCAGGTAGTGCTACAGGATCTCTTTGCCCCAGCACGGTGGGAATGTGAAAAGGCATCTAAGGGAATACCAGTTGAGACGAAAAGACAACAGAAACTTTGGCTAGGTCTCCTATGTAGCCGCTCTATGCCAATGGAAGAGAGCTCTCCCATTGGCATAACTACCTCCCCTTCAACAAGCGGTGGTAGCTGTCGGCAGAGCATTGTCCACACTGGCACTTTTGTCGGTCAGTGGTGTATCTGTGTTTTCACACCCCTCATTGGCAAAAACTTTACCAAAAAAAAGGTGCTGGTGTAATTATACCTTGCTTTGCCTAAGGCTAATACCTTTTTTACAAGGAGGAGGGGGAAAAGCTAGGCATGTAACCATGCAGGAGAGGTAGTGTAAGTACCTTCATCTTGCTGAAACAAAGGCTAACAGGAATGTGTTCTCGCAAAAGGGAATCCAAGAAAATACCTTTTGAAAGGTTCGAAGGGGGAGAACACACAGGATCACAAAGATTAGGTTGAGGCTCCCAAGAGACCAGATGCTTTTGAAGGGGGCTTTTGAAAGGGGTAGCTTTAAAACTAAAGGAGGGAATCCTGTTATATATCCCCTTGGTTTCTAAAGAACAAGAGCTGTTTCCTTAATATTTGATATCCATATGGCTCTTCTAAGGTACCCCAGTTGAGTTAAATTTCAGAAAAGTAGAGTCCCAGTCTTTCAAGGGCTCTGACTAGAGGCTCTTCCCATTATTCTGTTCTGTCTAGTTGGATTCACTCCTATATATTCAGGAAGTTTAAACAGCAGCCTCTCTTGCTGGAAGAGAAAATAGCAGGGGAAAGTTTAGGTATAAAAATGCTACGGTTGGATTGTATTCCACCTGCCAGATTCTTGACAGATATGGAAATACATCTAAGGTCTCAACAAAGTGGCAAACACTACCAATTTGGTTGTCTTAATGTACCCTCTACCCACATGCACCTCATTTTAAAGCTGCTTATGTCCACTATAAGATGTGGTATGATGTGAAGCTATCAAGTGGTGCCATTTCCACAGATATTGAGGTAAACAATGATACCATCAACACATGCAAGTATTTCAGTGGTCATTTTAATTTGTTTGTTTAATGACTGTATTTCAGGACACAATTGGATTTCTTTGACCTCAAAGCATCACAACAACAAACTAAAGGGCAAAACAAAATCTAATAATAAACTTGAACAGATATCCTGGAAATGTAATAACACGGGTGACATTTCTAGTCACCATTATTATTGTCATTTTGTTCATTGTTATGATACCTGTCAAGCATGCATGGGTTACCAAGTCTTCATTGCCTTGGCACGCACGTATTTCTCTGCAGAGAAATACTGTTCTGGCTACAGAGACAGTTAATTGTGCAGTGATCCTTACTGGTACAGGCACAAATAAAATCTTTCAGAAACTCCTGCTATACTTATATAGCAGGAAGCATGTTACAGAAGTCAGGAGTGAGTGCTACACAAGTTGTATGCACAGATGTGAAGTGCTGGTAATGGCTCCTGTTTAATCCATGTTATGTATATGTTCCATTTTTGGAAACAGCAAGGACCAAAACGTGTATCACATGACCAGAATACCATGGTATGTGTCATACTTGCACATAAAGTATGTAGAAGCATCCTTATGATCACTTCCTGTTGAGTATCTTCTTGGGCTTCTTCAGCACCTCTACTGATGATGGAGTTTGCTGCTTTACCATTGGAAAAGCCTCCAGCTAGAAGGAGCGTTTGTATTGGGTGTGCTCCTACATTATCATGTACATTTAAACCATATATTCACGGGGGAATTTTACAAGGGACTGCTTGTTGAATGCCATGTTTAGGAACTCTTTCCATGGAGGCACAGGGCGTCCTCCAATCACCTGGTATCTCTTGTAGCCATCTGTAGATCCTGTCTGTCTTTTTGTAGTTTTCACACTTACTTTGTCATATCTGTTAAAGACTTCAGTTACAGAATTAGCTTGGTCAAATTCTTTCATAACCTGCCTCAAGTATTCAGCAGCCAGTTAATCAAGTATGTGGAATTTCTCTGGCCATCATTTGTATAATAACCATGTCATCTCTGATGTACACCATGATTTCTTTGTTGCGTATTCCTAGCTCATGGATTCTTCCAGCTGATGCCCTAATTAAGTGTCTGGTATTCTCCTTGTTTTGTCAGCAAGGAAGAGGAACATAGGCACAGGTCCTATTGGGTGACTTAGAACAGTTGCTATTGAAACATAATCTCTGCATCTTGCTGAGGACAGGGCTCTGTGGACGACCATTTTTGGACTGATAGCTGCTGTGATTGGCCCTCTCTTGCCAGACTTGTATTTGGTGGTTTTGGCCACGTCAGCAAATGTAGTGATGCCAGGTTTCTTAAATGTCTGAAGAAGCTACATGTCCCATCAGAATCAGCTGTTCCTCTCTCCAATCTCTCCATTTGTTCTTCACCAACATCTGCTATTTCAGTAGAGACTCTTGTATGTCTGTCATATGCAGTCCATTAGATATGTTGATAAGCACCTTTTGGCTGTGACTCAGCATCAAATGGGTTTGTCATATTGTGGATGACATAGTTGGGAAGAGGTAGAACATTATTTTCATCCCTCTTTAGTGCAGAGTCAAGAACTTTTTTTTGTAGATGTATGTTTGCTGCTACTTTGGCCATTTCTTCCAAAGGTTTTGCATATTCATACTATAAAGCTGTGTATGTTCATCTCTAACACTATAGCTGACCCATACATAAGCATAATTGAATTAAAAAGCTAGTTTCTAGAATGTCAAAGGCTACTACTGCATGCAGAGGCAGCTACAAACTAAAACCTTTTTCTAAGCAGATTACATGTTACAATGTATGTACAAAAACGTACCAATGGAGAAGCATTACATTAGGAATTCACATACATTATCTTCACACTATTCAGTACAAACTATCGGCATGCAATCTAGTGCTACTGGTGCACAATCTTCGCTGTGAGCTTGATCTGGTCAGCAAATTTCAATTGGAAATACAGATGCCCCCCGACTTATGCAATCGTTCTGTTCCAGAAAGCCTTGCATAAGTCAGAAATGTATACCCGTACATTAAGCAAAGATTTCCGCAACTCAAAAATCCTATTTCTGGCTTATGGAACTTTTTCCGTAAGTATGAATTTGTGTAAGTTGGATCTTGCATAACCCAGGGAGCGTCTGTATAGAAAATGTTTTCCTTATAAAATACTTTGACAATTAAGAATATGCTGTATGAAAACATTTCATATTAGAATATTGCAAAATGTAGATATTTGCCATTTTTTCTGCATGTTAAATAGCTTCCTCGCTTCTGGGGGAGAAAACTTGCCTGTGCAAAACCAAAAAAAATCTTATAATACATGGTAGTTCTGGCCAATAAACACCACCTTAAGGTGTTTGACATTGACTACAGTTTTTGCTATTTAAGTTAGTCATGTTGCATTATTTCTAGAATTGCAAAAAAGACCTTTTTCTCATTTTGGATACCATTGTTTCACCTCACCTAAAGTCTTACAGCACCACTTGACAGCTCTTCTGAACATACATAAAATAAGCTTTCCAATGGTATTGGATGGGGTTCATTAAATTCCAAATAATATATGGCCCTCTTTGGAGACTTGCCTAATTACCTACAAGTGATGTCACCAATCCATGAAATTGGTTAGCAAGTAGACTGTTAAAATCAACTAAGTTTATCAAAGATTTACTAGTAGGTCAATACTACAATTTTTATATCCCGTTTAAAAAAAAAAAAATAGTTGCCCTTGATCTGCATGTCCATCGGAGAGATATTGGACTGATCTATAGAAGTTAATACAATGATGCTCAAGCTTCCATTAATGCAACAAGTCTTAAAATATGTTTCTATAAATGATTTGTTACTGATTTGGACAAGCCAACCTCACAGGTGGTACTTAGTGTACCCCATACTTGCATGCCATGGTAGAGATCGGTGAATGTTAGAAAAGAACATTTTGACTAGATGGTAGAAATTTTCTTATAAAAAAGTGGAGTGAATTTTAAACAAGGCTTGCAGGCATGACCTTTTGTTGTTTACAGCCTTGCAAGGAAGACTGTTTAGATGTACTTGGGATAATTGTGTTTGGAGCTATTGAATTATAATCTAAATTCCTTCTTTGGATTTTTGGACTATTGCCACCCTCATTTAACAGGTAAAAACAATGACTGCTTTCTAATTCTAAAGGAAAATGAAAAATGGGAGGAAGGCGAATGGGTGTGAGAGGCGTGGAAGTCTGCTGGTGCCAGTAGTCTGGCTCGTAAACTGATTTGCCTTATTCTCAAACGTCACAATTGTTTTTATACACAGAAAAATTGCAAAATCTGTTTTTCATCTCTGATTTAGTGTGAGGATCCTAATTACAGCTTTTTACTGAAATAGTTTTTTTGCTTTTTTACTCTTGATATCAAGTAATTCAAAGTGATTCCTTGGACTAAGTGCTTCTGTAAAGGCAGACCTTAGAACTGTAGCAATCTGATGTAGCCATTCAGCTGGCAAATAACTAAATTCTCAGTTATGCTTTTGGCAGTAGTAGAACTGTCATCCTTATCTGCTGGAAAGCTTTCTTGCTTCCTCTTTTTTTTTTTTTTTTTTTTTGTAGTCCTTTTGTTGGTGTTGCTTGAGCTATTTATCAATGTATTTTTGTTTGGTTAGCAAGGTAGAGAGGAAAACAAAAATACAGGTCTTCATTTTAACTTGTTTTGGGAACCCCTATAGCAAGCCCCTGTAAAAAGTTATCTTGAGAATTAATGGTCTGTGTCTCGTGGTTGGGGAGTGAGGAAGAGGATTTTTCAGATTGTTTTATTTTCTTCTTCTCTTGAGAAAGTGGTTATTATGCTAGCACCTCATTCTAGAATAAAAGTGTCAACATGGAGTTGAGCAATTTTAAAATATATACAGGAATTCTCCTTGCAAGGAATAGGCTGTGCTTCAGAAATGGTTTTCCTCATATAGTGGTGGTTTTTACTGCAGAGTCAGTTCAGAAGAAACAACAATGAAAAGCTTGCTCAGATGACAGGCAAAATGACATTGGTATCAAACCAATTTCTTCTTGTGTAGACAAGAATCAGCTGGTAAAACTGAGTGATAAAATAGCTAGATTTGGGACCACTAATCCGTCTTAAAAACTGGGTTTTTCTTAAGTTACAGACTACATGGCCTTGTTGTTCAGGAACCATAATATTCAAAAACCAGTGGGAGAACACTTCAACCTTTTTAACCACTCAGTGACAGATCTTGAAGGTGGCAATTTTGCAACAAAAAAACTTCAAAAACAGACTCCAAAGAGTCTGCTGAACTTGAATTAATATGCAAATTAGATACAATTAACTTAGGTTTAACCAGAGACTGGAAATGGTTGGGTCATTACACTAATTGAATCTATTTCCCTATGTTAAGTTCTCCTCATACCTTCTGTGGGTCATCTATTAACACTTCAAAGGTTTTTTGTTTTTGTTTTTTGTCCTGCTGATAGCTCATCTCAATTGATTGGACTCTTCCTTTTAGTATGCATACTTCCACCTTTTCATGTTTCCTGTATGTATAAATATCTCCTGTCTGTGTGTTCCATTTTATGCATCCGAAGAAGTGAGCTGTTGCTCACAAAAGCTTATGCTGAAATAAATGTTAGTCTCTAAGGTGCGACAAGTACTCCTGTTCTTTTTGCGGATACAGACTAACACGGCTGCTACTCTGAAACCTGTGAGTATTCTCTTTGATGCTTTACTGAGGGCAGAGGGTGGCTTTTGTAGAGCAGTGCTTCAAATACTATTAAATTAAAGAACTCCTCAGCCTNGGGGGGGGATTGTGAGTTGTTTTTTTTTTTTTTAAACAGTTTGGACAACAGCAGATCTTAAATACTAGATTGTATTGTTTGTGCTACACAGCAATGAGGTTAACTTTGGTGTAACGGTTATTTGTTGAGGTAACCTTATTCAGAGTAACTGTGCTCTGCACACCACAGGGATCGTGGATGGCCATAGATATGGGAGAACCTAAAGGCTAGTTCTTTGAGAGAGGTTATCTGAGTCTTTTTTGGTAACAGTTTTCAACGAGTTGTCAGTACACTTAATAATTTAATCTCTCATTTCCTCACAATCCACTTTGGCACGTGTTTGGAGAAGTTCCAGGTATGTCTAGTATCCGAGCTTCATTGTTCCCACATTGCTAGGATGGTAGTGCTGTGTATGTACTTACCTTTTGTTTGTTTTTTAAGCTTTTACAGAGAATATTGCTTCAAAAACAATTCAAAGGGGCCAAATCTCAATGTTCAATATGATGTTAAAGTAAAACTTAATCAGCATAGAACTAAAGTAGTTGTATATCATGCATCTGTTCTTTTTTTTAAAAAAAAAATCATTTCTAAAAGATAAAGAAAAACGTGTCTTATAGAGGATCTTTAGACTAAGTCAAATGGACTGGAAATGAGATTTTGGCCAGCATTGTTTGTTGGAGTGGTGTCAGTGCCCCAGCTACACTTTGCTCTTTATCCCTCAGATAGGCCCAGTCATTTCTCATTTCCTTCTTACTGCCTATGATTACAAGAGGGAACCCTTGGCAGTGTCCACTGCTTTTTGCACACTATATAATTTAGGTTCTCTCTCTTTGTGTGTATATGTCTGTATAGTACTAGTGTAAATAGTACAGTTGTAGTTTTAGGATTAGTTGTTTAAAGGCTGTTGACTAATACAAATACAACAGTAGTGATGATGATAAATTTAAAAAAAAAGTGTTGGGGCCTTCCTTGCCATGGGCGTTTAGAACCTATGACTGAAGCAAAGTCCCCAGGCTTCAAAACTCTCCTCTTTTAATGTGATTACCTTGCTGCAAGCCTGGCTCTCAAGGTGCCTTTTCTGTTTTGGTGTAGAGGACATATTCCTGAGAGGTGTTCAGTTTGGCATTCTTTCTTGAAAAGAACTCAAAAGATGAGGGAGGCCCAGTTTAAGCTTTTCTCCAGGAGCAGTCAATGAGTGCTGCCCAGATCTGGAGGGGGAAAGCCTCTAACAGAGCTGAGCAGTCATCGCTGAGCGCTCCTCATTGAGCTAGTACAATAACAGGTCTTAAAACCTGGATCCCCAATTCAGCGTCTGCGTCTAGTAACTCCATCACATTGTCTCCTAATGTAATAACAATTTAACTCTTAAATTAAGCAGACTCTTTATACCTATTTTAAGTAAATAATTATACGTGACTATTGTTTTGGCTTGTGCAACACCATCCTGTGTATGTCATCAGAAAACTTAGTGGATTTTTTCCCACTCACTGAATGATGCATTTTGCTTCTGTCATTAGCATCACTGAATCTGCTTTGTTTTCCTGTCATGAATGTTTTGGCTAAAATTTCTAATTGAAGTCTAAGTGCGGGAGGAGTTTCATTATTTGTCAGGAAGGTTCTGTAGGGGAAAAAATACACATGTGAGTAACAGGACACAGTTGTGATGTTTGCTTCTGCCTTGCAGGATGTAAGATTTTTATTTTAGGCTGAAGTGTTTCAGCTCAGCCTTTGGAAGCATAATAGGTTCCTTCCGCTTCCTTGAACTGCTTTAACCAAAAGAGTGGTAGGAGCCTAATGTTCCACAGCCAGCCAGGATACATGGTAGTGGGATACTCAAGTATGACTGCAGTGGAGAAGTACCTGTTAGTGCAGATATAATGAAAGAATCTTGCATATTTTGAGGAGTCTTACAGTCTATAGAAGTGTGGTCTGTGAATGGGCACAGATTTATGCCACCCAAGTTTGGTTTGGTTTGTTTGGGAGGGGGTGGCGTGTGTGTGTGAGAGCGCCATTCAGTTCCATGTCACTCTTTCCTAAAGATAGACTAATAAAGCGAAGTGGTGGGATTCAGGATCACTAGATTCAGCCCACTTGGGGTTAATTTATTTTAGAGACGATTAGCCTTTAAGGTGGACCTTAGCTCTGAGTGTGAATATCTTTTTTTCCTCATATTTGTTTTGAAGATTGATTGATAGAGATTTGTTACCACCAGGGCTTGACATATTTAGCCAGAACGTGAAGCCTACTATCTAAAAGTAGATGCAAAAGATTAACTGGACTCCCCAAGGGAGGTCCATATACAATTCCAAGCCCAACTGCTTTCAGTTGTTGAGATTCTTGTCAGGGTGCTATCCCTGGACCCTATGCATGGAGTCTGACTCATGTGACAGTCTGACATATGAAACACTCCCCTGGCTTCTAGTTCTGCAAGGGAGGAGCTCTCAAAATTAAGATGTCCCTCTTTGTATGTCAGTTTCACTGCTTTGACCACCCAGACCTGAAGAAGAGCTCCATGTAACTTGACAGCTTGTGTCTCTTGCCAACAGAAGTTGGTCCAATAAATATATATATTACCTCTCACACTTTCTCTCTGGTCACGAATGTTAGTTTTGTTTAACAGGAACGTATGTTTCTAGTTTTGTCAAGTGAAACTTAAGCTCAGCTACTTCTCTCATGGGGAAAGAACCATGCAACTAGATCCTGACTTCCTGGCTAGGAGAGAAAATGATAATTTAACTAATTCCAGTGTACAGTGTCCTGTTCTATAGTCTCAAAGTGATTGGCCTATTTTAAACACCAGTAGGGATAACCTGATTGACTTAGTAGGTGGATAAGAGGAGAATAAGATCCAAGTGACTTCACTGAGTCTACTTTGCAAACACTTGTGGTATAATTTCTGAGTGTTAAACTAGATCCACTTTTCCTCTCAAAAGCTAAAGTGGAACAAGTTGAAAAACTGAAAATAAAGTAAGTTACATGTAATAAATGGCAAAGACTTACGTGAAACAGCCAAGTGAACAGGCAGCTTTATAATTCCATGTGCTTAACCTAGAATCTGGTTTTGAAAACTAAGGGCCCAATCACAGAAGATGCAAGTGGCACCAGAGAGGTGCCAAGAACCCTTAACCCCTACTAAGGTCAATAGATGCTGAACACATCTTGGCACTTTGCCAGATCAGACCCTTCAACTGAATGATGGTTACTCAATGTCTTGTTTTGGTAAATATTCCTCTTCCACAAATGATGGTTCGAAAAATTGGGTCTTAACTTTGTATAGTCTTCACATTTTTAAAACTAATCTCTTTGTAGTAGAATATCAAAACTCCAATTAAAGAAACATATCTCAGCCACATTGTCACCCGTCATTGCCTTTCAATACTTTTTGCTGCTGTTTCTGAATCCAGTTTGGGGTTGCAGTGTGTACCAGATGCTGCTTTTTTTGTTTTAAACTCTTGTGGGATATCTTGACCTTATGTCAGCTGTTTCACACAGCCTTAATGCACTCAGACTTATCATTTCTACAATTGTATTGGCTGTAACATCCTCATTTACCTACTTCATGCCACACTTACTAGTAATGTGGTAGATAGAGGTTGGACTAGATAACCACCTGAGTTCCCTTCCAGCCCTGATATTCTATTCTAATCTGAACAAATATTTTAGACAAGCTTAAATATATTAATGATACAATTCATGCTAATATATCTTAAAATAACTGCATATGTGGTAATCTGTGGCACAATTGTTTCCTTTGGTTACCTTTATTTAGTTTGTGAAATTTGATGTCCCTACATGTTTTGCTAATACTGTTCTTTAAAATAGCGTACTTCAGCCTTAATCAAAACTGTAGGTTTCCACTGTTACCAATCCCTCTGTAGTCTAAAGAAAATGCAGCCCTTTTCATTTGCTTTTGAAAGCAGCTAAGATAGGTTTGTAGAACTGATCATTGTTTTTTAATTAAAATTACTGAAGATCATTCCAGTATGTGCCTGTTGCACTCCCTTTGTTCTTAACCCTGTCTGATCTGAGACTTGATGCATACGCTTCAGCCTTCCCTCAGGAAATGACTTAACTATGACAGTCTATTTATGGTAACTTCCTTTGTACTGTTAGTAACCCAGAAGTTTAAATTAAGCATCTCTGATTTGCTTTTGCATAGCCATGGTCATAAAGTTAATGCTAGTAACACTGGCAGAAAAGGGAAGGGAGAAAGGGACAAGATATTAACCCCGATCAAGAATCTTGCATTTTCTGAGCCTAGGTTGTTGTACAGGGTGAATTCCACTTTAAATAGGAAAAATGGTTTACAGTATTCATAATCGGGTTCAAAATTAAGCCTCGGATTATGGAAACTTCAAATAATGCTTTTTCATTTATAATGGCAGAAATTTAATCTAGTCCATTGTTGGCTGCATAAACAGCTTCTCTCTTTAGGCTTTGTTTACTGGGGTGAAATAATGGATTCTGTTTTGTCTAAATATAACTCCACTCCTTTCTAAACCTTTGTTTTTTTATCATGGTGAACTGAAGTTCTTTTCCTTAATGTTTTTACATGATTTTCTCACAAGACACATGTTGTTGAACAAGCTTTTCTTTTTATCACATTTTGCTCTAGGAGTGAGCAGAGATCCAAGTAAAAGTTATCTTTCAAGAAGGAAGTGGAATTAAAGCTGTTCTAGCACCTGCTAATGTAGGATGCGACCAGACTTCCTGTTTGAGAGGAAATCCTAATTTTATTCTTCCTTGTAAACTGAAGACTGATCAGTTTACCACATAGTAACCTTTTGACTTGTAAACATAGTGTTCCTTTGGATGGACTGCTGGTAGCTTGTAGAAATGATTTCCCTAGGGCTATTATGGTAATTCAACTTATACCAGAAACAAAGTTTACAGTTAATGTCATGAACAAGTAGTAACCCTTTCCTACCAAATAAGCATTTTTGTGTGTTCTAGTAGAGACTAAAACCATTTTTAATTCCATTTTTCAGCAGATAATTTTACATTGCCCTCTCCATGCTCCTAGAGCACTGTCACAATTTCTTGTAGCCTATTTAAATAGGAGTTATTGAAACACTTTCCTGTCAGTCACATTGACATACCACATTTGTCAGCAGGTATTTATTCTTTGGATTAAAACAGGTTTCGTGTTGGCAATAATGAACCAAGTTACAGAAGCTGAAGTGTGTTGAGAATGCACTTAAATATCAGAATTGTATTACCAAAATTTAAAACATTAAAGAAATCATGCATGCTTATCTATAAGTAGGTATCCTAGCATTGGAAACAGCTGTACTCTGTGGGTATGTAATTAGTACTGCCTAGAGGAAGGAGGATGAATTTTTAGTATGAACTAGCTTTCTGATTATATTTATCTTATTTCAACATACAACATATTAACACAGGAGGAGAGAACTGCTATAGAACTTGTATATTCTGCAGACTCCTGGCAAACCCTTGAATCTCTTAATTATCTGAATAAACTTTGTCTCCTGAAATAAGTAGATAACTGAGTTTACAACTACAAATTGTGAGGATTACAATGTGTGTAAATAGGAATCTCTAGCACCCTCACTTCCACAGTATAGTTCCAGAAGTTTGCCAGTGAGACACTAAACATGTGAGTACATGAAAGAAGCTACCTTTGTAACTACATACAGAAGAGCAGAAATTCAGAGCTTTAAGCAAGGAGTAGTTTGTGTTGGTATTAACACAGAGGACAGCATGATCATGCTGCCAACATATGGTCTCAGAAACCACAACTCCTTATTAAACAGTCTAATATATTAGTCCCAAGTGAATGGGGATTCCCTGTTTTGACTTTCCTCTTCCACTCAGAAAATGGTTACAAATGTTAGTGCCATTCTTTTCCTGCATTCCAAAAGAGTACTGATAGTGAGACACTGACATTGATATGAAAAATGTAGCTTTAGTGGCTGACATTCCTCCCTGGCAGAGCATATGGGGATTATAGCCATACAATGTAGTCTAACAGAGATTTTTCTAATGAGACTTTCTGGATGTAGTGAAGCATATTTAACAGCCAGTTAAACTGGTTGTCTGTTGAAATGAACTGTCAAATAGGATTGTATTGGAAGATTTAGATGGTCCTTTTTAAGAGAGTATCTGAGGTAAGGAAGGAATTCTTGCTGTTTTTGTTGGTGGTAATTTAAGATAAGTACACCTGCTCTCTTGGGGCAGTCTCTTTTAATGCTATAGTTATTCAGAGTTTCCTTCTGACTTAAAGCCATAACTTCTGATTGGAAAGCTTGCTTTTATTTATTTATTTATTTTTTAAGCGTAAGACAAAACTTCCCAATAGAGCACACCAGGTATTTTTTGTTAACAGAATTCTGGCCTTGTAGTATGTCTGCATTGTTATAAACAATCCAATCAGAAGGGAAAGATTTTTTGAAAAAAACCTAGTTTTGTTACTAAGTGTTAATTGCTTTAATTGTTGTATTTCTCAAGTGTTAGTTACTTTTTATTTTGTCTTATCCAAGTAAGGAGGACACTAGAATAAGCTGCTAAAGAACAGTGGGAACATAACAGACTAAATCTGCAGAAAGAGTTCTTAAAATAACTCAAGAGAAAATTGACAAGACAGCTGCATCTTTGATCACCCCCAGGTCCTGAAATAAGTCTAGTACTCTAGAACAAATTAGCTAATCTCCCACCAGCCATCTTCAGAGAACAAAAATACAATGTATGCCTCTTCGTCCACTAAAAGAATTTGCAGTCTTCATTTCTAATAAAGTTTTGCAACCCATCTTTTTATACTACCGTAAGGCAAGATAATTTCTAACTGTGTAGGGGCTGGATCTCTTGTGAAAGAACAGGTATGTATGTATGTATGTATGCATACTATTTAGAATAAGTTACTGTGATATTTTGGGGGTCTGCTTTCTTTGTTCCTAGTGAGTTATAGTAAAGATGCATACCACTCTTCATCTAGGCAAATTGCAGAACAAGTTGTAAAAGAGAAAATACACTTCAATATTCTGTTACATTTATCATTCATTATTTTAAACAAGTGGATTGTTCAACATGAAACACTCTGAATACCTGTGCACTTACTTCTTAGGTGTCATTATGGTTGGCAAGGACAGTTCTGTGATGAGTGCGTCCGCTACCCAGGCTGTGCTCATGGGAGCTGTAAAGAACCATGGCAGTGTAATTGTGAAACCAACTGGGGTGGTCTGCTGTGTAACAAAGGTACTTGATAATTTACAGGAAAAAATAATAAAATTGCTTCATTAACTGGTAACTTATTAGTTTTTGCAATGTACAATTATCTGAGCACATCTGTCACTAAACTTTTTTTGTGGCAGAAGACTGCTCAGCCATCATAAGAATAAAACATTTTAAAGCCAGGCGCTTGGAATGATACATTTTACCCGCTTGCTGATACAGTTGTCTCTTGTCCATCCTTTCCTATTCCAGGGAGAGCAATGGGATGACAGGCTTGCTAGTGATTGATGACTTGAAGTCAAAATGGATTAAGGGGGAGGAGGACATAATGTTGTTCAAGCCAGTAAGGCGTTGTATGTCTGCCTGTAGTCTCTTGACTGTGAACTAAAACAGTAACTTCAGGATTTATGTTACACCTGTCAACTGGCGTTTTCTTTTCTATGTCCAGATCTAAACTACTGTGGAAATCACCATCCATGCTTGAATGGCGGAACCTGTATGAACACCGAACCAGATGAATATCACTGTGCTTGCCCAGATGGTTACTCTGGAAAGAATTGTGAAATTGGTACTGATGACCATTGCATGCATCTACTTGAATGTGAAGCTATGTTAAGCAGTTGTAGAGGGGAATGGAAGCTGTGTGCGCTTGGTGCTCTAAGCAGCCTGCTGGTTTCCCTGCAGTGATACATCTCCCCCATCTCAGCCACATATGGAGAGAGGAAGGAATTATTTCTTTCAAGGGGAGTCATCAAAAGAGGTCACTTCCAAAATCCCAGGTTTTTTCCTTTCTGGGAAGCAGGAAGAGATTTCTCCACCCACCTGCAAATTCAGGTCCTTGGAGGGAGGGGTACAGATGAAGCTGGGTAGCAACAACCTGCTATCTTCCTTCTTAAAGGCCTAATCCGAAAACTACCAAGGACAATGAAAAGTCTTTCCGCTGGCTGCCATGGAGATTGAATCAGGCCCAGTGTGTTTCCTTTCTTACCCTTTTTTGTTCGTTTTTGCTTTCTTTGTTTTTGTTCCTATGCTGCTTCCCCTTCCTCTCTCCAATATTAAACTGTACTATGTTTTGGGAAGGGGGTGCAGGTGCACCTTTTTCTGCTGTACTCTCTCCCTGTCTTCCTCCTATGCACACATGCACATATACACCTGGATCACCTTAAGGATGCTACAGGGGTTTGTGAAAGTCACTTCTAGTTCTGACCCCTGTAGTAAAGTAGAAGTCTACCTGGGCAGGTATTCTAACTGTGATAAAAGAAAAGGGAGGAGGGCACTTATATATAATTTTTTTAAAATATTACTTTCTAAAAAAGTCAAAAATTAGCCACTTATTCTCCTGACCCTCACTTTGAAGAAAAGAAACTGCATTTCCCATAAAGGTATATCACAGTTTGGATCCTATTCATCAGGGTTAAACTACGTTTGAAAACTCTGCTCACGGCCTGCTATGGAGTATTCTCAAGAACAGTTGATTCTAAAATGTTAGTTACAAAACTGTTCATGGGAGCATAGAGTTTTCAAGCATAATTCTATTGCAGTCTCCTCCCCTCTAGCCTCCCTGATGTCAGTCTCACAGCTCTGAGTCTGTCCGATTCCACTCTGAAAATTACTTCCTCTCCTACAGTTTCATAGCTACGCTATATTTTCTTTTATTCTCTCTTCCCCGGTTTTTTGGCTGTTCGTGTTCAAGACCGTACTATACTACGGTCAGATTATCCTTGAATCTTCTGTATACATCTCATTTCTTTTTCTCACCATTGCCCTCTGCACTCTGATAGCCCATCAATTAAAATGGGCAGGGACAATTGGACTCTTCAGACCACTCTGTAGACCTCTTCTTTTTGTTGGCAAACATCCTAAACCCCTTCAAAAATTTCACTTCAGCTGTTGTTCCACTGCTAACCTCCAGTGTTCACCACTGGAGCTCCCCATTGCTACTCCAGCATGTAATCTCAATTGGATGGTAACTTCTTAATGTGACTTCCAAACGGTCAAAATCTGCTGCTGTTCATGAATCATCACTGTTGGCAGGGGGAACAGTGTCCCTGCTCTTTCTCCTGAGCACTTTTCCTCCTTCCTTTTCTCTCCCATTTTCCTGTTGATCTTGATGATTCATTGTGTTATCTCCAGACATAGACTGTAAACTTATAAAAACATACCCCTGGGTTAACTTTATTCTCCTATAGAGCTATGTGATCTAGTGGTGCTACGGAAATAGTCAATCTTGACTATGGTTGTAGCTAGCTGAGCTTCTTGCACCAATGTGGGTAACATGGACAACAATATAGCACTTTCTTCATTTTATTAAAGTGTGATGGAGGAATTTTCTAGTTCTCTTGGCAAAAAGGGAGATGGGGGCTCAAAATGCACATGTGGCTCCTAATGCCATGGCTTTTTAGCTATAATTACTATAGATTAAGAGCTAGAATGGCTTATTGTACTGTTAAATCACTTCTATTTCCCCATGACTATCTACTGCCCAGTACAAATTACATTAAATATGTGAACAAAGTTACCTCCTGGTGGGTTAAGGTCAAAAAGGGAAACATTCCCTGGTAAACGATAAGTATCTAAATCAGGGGTAGGCAACTTACGGCATGTGTGCTGAAGGTGACACGCAAGCTGATTTTCAGTGGCACTCTTGCTCTCTGAGTCCTGGCCACCAGTCTGGCGGGCTCTGCATTTTAATTTAATTTTATAAGAAGCGTCTTAAACATATTTTAAAAACCTTGTTTACTTTACATACAACAATAGTTTAATTATATATTATAGACTTGTAGAAAGAGACCTTCTAAAAACATTAAAATGTATGACTGGCACACGAAACCTTAAGTTAGAGTGAATAAATTAAGATTCGGCACACCACTTCTGAAAGATTGCTGACCCCTGACCTAAATGATCCAGAGTCTAACTTGATTTTAAAAAACTATTTCTCTGGTTGTGAAAAACCTTCCAAAAATAATCCAGTACAATGCAGACAGCTGTACTATATAGGTTCCAAGGCCAGAAGAGAGCACTGTGATCATTTAGTCTGACCTCCTGTATTACTGGCCATCTTACTCCCCAGAATTCCCACGGAACAGCAGCAGAGTGAAATTACTCTTGTCAATGAGACCTTCTCACTTGAACCGTTGCTGTTTATCCAGTAGAGAGAGGCACTGGAGCAGTTCAGAAGTAAAAGGTCAAAAAACAGAGGCTGTGGAGGGAGTGGCAGGGAGAAATAAGTTAGTGGAGATATCTCCAAGTGTTAGGTGGTTCTGAGGCGTTAGTTGGTCTCCCTTTTGCTTCCTAGCAGTTTTATAGGAGGTGAGAGGCTGATATGAAAGATGATGCCCCTGAGCAGGGTCCAGGTTCAGTCCCCTGACAGGAATCTAGTACCCTTCCCATCACAGCAGGTAAGGATAGAGCCTGAGCTTCCTATCTGTGCAGGCATCCTCCCTTTTTATGTTGCCTCCGGCTGATGAGTTAGTTCTGACTAGAAGGTGTCCAATAAAAATCATCTTACACCCTGGTTGAGGTGTTACTGTGTAATCATTCTACTTAGGAAGACTTTCTTTTCTCTTTAGCTGAGCATGCTTGTGTATCAAACCCTTGTGCTAATGGTGGAAGCTGCCATGAAATTTCATCGGGCTTCAAATGCCTTTGTCCATCAGGGTGGAGCGGACCAACATGTGCTGTTGGTAGGTACAGTTGAGCTGAATTTAGCATTTTGGGCTTGAAGGATTGTTATACACTTGGCTAAATAAGCCTCCCTCGTGGTAAAGTGGGTAACATGCTGTACCAGTTGATTTTTTTTTTGTTCAGTAATTGTGAATTCCAAACTGTTTTATCATGCATTTCTATGGTATTGTTCTTGAGTTACTTAGAAAAACAGGAAGGCATTGAAACAAGCAGCTATTTTTGAAGTATAAGACTAAAAGTTAACAAAAGCCTAACTAAGGACATGTTTGCATTACAAACGTACATCAGACTTGCATACAAACTTCATGGGTGTGAAAGATCTGCACAGCTGTTCGACATAGTTATACTGTTCTAACCCGCCCCAGGGTAGACAGTGCTATTCAACAGGAGAGCTTCTCCTGTCAACATAGCTAGGACCTCTTGCAGAGGAGGCTGAACTATGCTGACAGGCAAAGCTCCCAGCAGCATAGTAGCATCTTCACAAAAGTGATACAGTGGCACTGCTGCAGCCTTGTGTGTGTAGACAAGCCCTAAGTCTAACTACCTGCTTTATGTAACACAGCGTATGTATGTTATGCTCCAAGTTTCTTTGCACCTAAATCAATCAGTCTTCTCTCATTGCAATAAATGTTATGGAAGTGTTTCTCTTCAAGCTGCTTAACTTAAATTTATATGTAAAATATTTTGTACTCCATTCTGTATGGGTTGCTAATTACTAATGTTTTAACTCCATAACTACACAGGAGCACCACTTAAACTAACTTAAGAGCAGAGTATGTTTTGTTGCTGACTTCATATTAGCGATCTGAAAGCCTTTTTAGTTGGAATATGTGGAATTTAATAACCAATTCATTGTGGGTAGAGTGTACTAGTTCATCTGCCTTAAGCAAACCAACCCAAACATTGCCTTAACTGAAGGCAACCTATGAAGGAGTTCCTGAACCTTTTAATCTGTGCTAGTAGATTCAGTGAATCTTTTTACTTTACGAAGGCAGAGATCTTCCTAAAATTTTTGGGACTCATAAATTTATAAACAATGGTGTACACAGCACTGTACAGTGGGAGAACTGTGTTTAAATGGCAGGCTTCAGTCCCCAAACAGATTTTAGTTTTATTGAGATATAGTGGGAAAATACAGAACAGTATACTACCAAAACCAAAAAAAAAAATGTCACAATATTGAGGTGTCATAGATCACAAATAGAAAATCCTGAAACTTTTTTTTAGTTAAGGTTAAATAAGAACAAAAGTTGAGATTTTCTAAGCAGTGCAGAGGATTTATCTGCACTGTTCACTTAAGATGTATGACTAAATCCCCCAGCTCCCTTTTTGAGAAAAAACTCAATTCATACTCTCCAAAAGTGTTTTATATCGGCTACCTTTTCATTTTACAGATATTGATGAATGTGAATCTAACCCTTGTGCTCGTGGAGGGACCTGCGTTGATCGTGTTAATGGCTTTGAGTGTATATGTCCACAACAGTGGATTGGAGCAACCTGCCAGCTTGGTAAGTAATTGCTTTTTATGGCTCTTGAAGACAATTCCACACTTCGCATTTACTCTTTAGGGCTTTTTGTATTCAGCTCTTATTTCAGGGTAGATATTTCAGTGAACTTGTAAGATGTGGGTCATTTACTCTTGATGTCTTGGTTCCTGCTTAATAGTTTTGGTAGCAAACTGGACATGAAACGCAAACACTAGTACCTATAGGCATCTAAAGCCCAGACCTGCATACAATTCTAACAGATATTAGAGGATGTTTACTTTTCTGTTTCAAAATGCAATAGTGGTGATGGTAGCTCCTTCTTACTGGTGGTAATGGCTGATTTAGAAAAGCTTTCTCTCTTCCATAACTAACAGTATCTGTGAGATTTGTCTAAGGGGAAGATGTTTCTTTTACTTGCATGTAAAAGAATGTAAATGAATTTTCATTGAAAAGCTACAATATAGAGACAATTTTCGTGGCATACATAAGTAAAATTCTACTGTTTCTTGTAATTGGTGCTTGGATTGCATGGAGGCTTTGCTTGGTGCAAAGGGGATCTGTTTCTGGGTTTGTTCTTTATTCTCTTCTTTCTTTTATCTTGTTTCACAGATGCTAATGAGTGTGAGGGGAAACCCTGTCTTAATGCTTACTCTTGCAAAAATCTCATTGGTGGATATTACTGTGACTGCATTCCAGGATGGAAAGGAGTAAATTGTCATATCAGTTAGTATTTCTTCTTTTAGTGTGTGTGTGTGTGTGTGTGTATCGACCCCAGGATAACTTGCTCTTTAAAAAAGAACTATCACACCTAAAGGTAGCATAGTTCTAAGTGACTGAAGGGAAAAGAATACTTACGCTGTTTCAAACTGTCTCTGTAGCTTTCCTAACTTTTGGCACAGGAAACGGCGTGCATATTGAAGTCTATAGAAATGCTTTATTTATTGAATATAAAGCATTTATTGAATATTAAGCATTTGATTTCTGCTGTGGAATTGGACTAAAACTGTAAACATACAAACACCATATATTGAATAATATAGTTTTAAAATACAATCTTTCTGTCCTATCTTAAAAGAATATTTTATGAAATAATGAACGTAATTGATATACTTTAGCTTGTATTCTGATTTTAAACATGAATGAGTTTTAAGGCAGTCAAAAATCAAACCTGTTTACCCCTAAGCATCCTGTCAAAATCCTTCCCTCAAAATAATACTGATTTTTTTTAAATTATTTTCTGGACCCTTTAAACTTCAAGGAGTCCAACTTCTGCTTTAAATTCTTAATAGCTTTGTATATTTTTTTTTCAATAGATATTAATGACTGTCATGGACAATGTGAACATGGAGGGACTTGTAAGGTAATGCTTTTGTAAAATATATTAATCACATTTCCCTTACAAAAGTTAAAGGTGCTCATCTTTAAAATCTTAAATCAGAATTCATATTAATTAGCACATGTATTCGATATGTGTATCTACAGATTAGTTCACTAAGAAGTGGGACGAGAGACGAACTGCTTGTATACTGCTTAATTCATGAGTTTGATTTATATCTTTTCAATGGAGCCAAAATCTGACTGCTGCTGTTTTGTAAATACAGTATTCAAGATCAGTCTTGAAAATCTGAGGTACACCGTCCTTTACAATAAACATTTCCTTCCAATCTTGCCCTATCCTCCCCCTCTATGTAGGATGAAGTGAATGGCTACCATTGCTTATGCCCTCATGGTTATCTAGGAAAAAACTGTGAGAGAGAAATAAATGAATGTGCAAGCAATCCATGTCAAAATGGTGGACGCTGTGAGGACCTGGTCAATGGATTCCATTGTCTATGTCAGCAGGGCTTTGCGGGAGCTTTCTGTGAGGTGAGAGCGATGTTGAAATTGCTGTAATATCTTTGGACTGAGTTCGGGAAAGAAGGGTATCTCAGGTTTAAATTAGAGTAGCCCAAGGCCAGAGCATTACAGATTAATGCAGCTATTACTTGATACTCTGTGTGAACAAGCAAATTTGTTGTACAGTGAGTGGTATAGTGTTTGTAACATTTTAAAGCTACAGCCTAATGCGTGTAACTAAAGCGTTGTAAGCACATGTATTGGTGAATCTTTCTAAGTGTTTTAAGATTCATTATTTCTTTAACAAGTCTAACAATTTTGCTCTAAATTTCTTTTTGAAGACCACCTGCTCTCTTGATATACTAAAACATATATGTATTTAGGCCTAGTTCTGCAGACACTTAAGCCTGTTCTTAAACTTACTTGTGAGTAGTCCTTTTGACTTTACTGGGACTATGTGCTTCAAGATAAGCATGTGGGTAGGTGTTTGTTTCATAGAATTATAGAAATGTAGAGCTGGAAGTCATCAGTCCAGCCCCCTGCGCTGATACAGGACCCGAGTAAACCTTGATCATCCCTGACAGGTGTTTATCCAGCATGTTTTTAAAAAGCACCAATCATGGGGGTTCCACAACATTCCTTGCAGGCCTATTCCAGAGCTTCACTATCCTTATAGCTAGAAAGTTGTTTGTTTTTTCTACTACCTAACCTAAAACTCCCTTGCTGTAGATTAAGTCCCTTACTTCTTGTCTTACCTTCAGTGGACGTGGCGAATAATTGATCACCACCAGTCTCCACCTCAGTTGTCTTTTCTCAAGACTAAACATGCCCACTTTTTTAAATAAAAACTTTCCTCATCGGTCAGGTTTTCTAAGCCATTTATCGTTTTCGTTGAGTCTCCTCTGGACTCTGATTTGTCCACATCTTTCTTAAGGTGTGGCACCCAGAATTGAACACAGTACTTCAGCTGAGGCCTCACCAGTCCTGAGTAGAGTGCAGAATCTGGATATTAAATCTGATATCTCGCCTGAAGTGTGTGGAGATGTTGCTTGCAGCAGGGTTTAGAACTTGCATACAAAAGCATGAGTAAGAAATAAAACTACTCATGATGCTGAAGATTTGTTTTTGTGGGGAGGGCACTCGACCCTTTCTAAGCAAAACCTATAATACTTCCCCTTAACATCCAGTATCTAAGGTTTTTTTATTTTCAGTCGTGTGAATTTCTGAGCAGTCACACAAGCATTGATACAACTATAGAACAGCAACATCCACCAGTGAGGGTAGATTAGAATTTAGGGATTTCTTCAATTTAATAAAAGATTGCAAAAGTAATTCATCTGCTTGAAATACAACTACTTTACAGTACCAATACCCCGTCTTTCTTTAAAATTTAAAAAATGAGTTGCCAGTAACAGCCATGGACCAGTTCTTAAGCTGATCCATTAACTCACAGCTCAGATGCTATTTCTACATGGTCTGATCATTTGAATGATCTTCCTTTTGCATAATTTCTAGTACAATGTATAAGTTTATCAAACCCGATGAATAATAGAGGGAGTTGGCTGACTGCCATGAATGTTGCAGGAAATCGCTGCTGCTGATTCCAGATGCTAAAGAAAGGGAAATTTACTCTAATGGAAGGAAACAAATGGAAACTTCTGATAGAACAAGATCTGAGAAAGATATTCTCAGAATCTAAATGCTTTTTGTAGTCTGCATGAAATGCTCTTTAAAAGAATAGAGCAAAATAACTTGCTGAAAACTCTCTAATTTCAGTTGCACATGCTGCGTTGAACTGAAACATGTCTGTGATATTTGAGCCTTTAAGTTTTACTCTCATTATTTTTATTTTTTTGGCTATAGACAGTCTGAAAAAATTGTCTGTAAAGTTGTCAGAATTACATGCAAACAATGAAAACTCTGCAGTGAAGCTAATAAAATCTCCTCTTTTTTTCCTCAGGAGAATGCTAAAACAGGACAGTACTTAAAGCATTTCCTAAAGTAAAACAGGCCCTTGAGAATAGCGGTTGGTAGGAAAGGTACCATGGTATAGGGTACTTTTTCTTTCAGTGACATGTAAGGGCTGTCTTAAGCAAATGTAGCGGACATATGAAGACTGTATGTTAAGATGAGTCACTTCCTTAAAAGGATGTGTCTGTGTAAAGGTTTACATGCTGTGAGGTTTTTTTTGTCTAAGTTTGGCATTTTCATCCTAATGGTAGTAAGACAGGATTTAAGAGATCTTTTAAACCACCTTTCTTAAATATGCACATTCATGGTTATAGTATTGAGTATTAGAGAGCATACACAGAGAAATAGTAAAGGTAGCGATCACATGTGACATTTCTTAAGTTTAAATTTTGTATTTTAGTTATGCATAATTTCTTACCCTTTTTTTTTACACATTCAGCTTGCTGACAAAACTAAACTATTGCAAACAAATCCTTTCTGAATCTTCAAAATGATCCTTTATAGTAGTAACAGAACAGCATTGCAGTGAACTTGACTAAGTAACTTGCAACTTCTATCAAACTATAGAATGGCATGCGATACAGACAATTTATAAACATTGTGTTTAATATTAATTTCCTGATAAAATAATTTCATCTGTGTCAATGGCAATATTGATGATGCTGCTTACTGTACTGGGAAATAATTCCTGATAGCTGTTTCACTTTATTACAGATGGATATTGATTTCTGTGAACCTAACCCTTGCCAGAATGGGGCTAAATGCTATGATCTAGGAGGAGATTATTACTGTGCCTGCTCTGATGACTATGATGGAAAGAATTGTTCTCACCTCAAGGACCACTGCAAGAACAGTTCTTGCAAAGGTATGTGCTGTCCCCCAGGAATTCATTACTGGGGCAGTCATGTAGAACACAATGGGAGAAAAATGGAGAGGATTATAGGGTGGCAGGGAGTAGTGTCTCTTACTGAAGTGCTGTAGTTAGCCTGTGTATGCAGTGTAGCTGTAGCTGTGTCAGTCCCAGGTTATTAGAGAGAACAAGGTTGGTGAGAATATCTTATTGGGCCAGCTGCTGTTGGTGAGAGAGACAAGCTTTCAAGCCACACAGAGCTGTAGATGAGCTGTGTGTGACTTAAAAGCCTGTCTGTCACTAGCAGAAGTTAGACCATGTCAAGTACATGATGGCTGGGGGAATGGGAAATATGCTTGTAATCTTGTGTATTACTTATTTTATACACATTCTAAGATTATAATATTGTCTTCCAATAGGATATGAACAATGTGTTCACTACTCTAAGGTTAAAAAAGCCACAGTTCTTGGTTGGCATAATCTTTTCTATATATAGCTAATGGTGTTGAGTAACTAATTTGCCTTTTTATTCTTAGTAATAGACAGCTGTACAATAGAAGTATTCACAAATGCTACACAGGAAGGTATCCGTTTCATTTCATCTAATGTTTGTGGGCCTCATGGACGGTGCATTAGTCAGCCAGGAGGGAATTTTACTTGTGCCTGTGAGAGGGGTTTTACTGGAACGTACTGCCATGAAAGTAAGTGGAAGTCTGTCCTGTCTGTCTATCTTTTTAAAGAGCTTGAAGGCTTAGAGATTTTTTTTCAACCATTAAAGGAACATTGCTTTGAAATTTTCTTTAAAAAATGGACAGTTAATGTTATACAGAGTGCTTCACTTCTAGGTCACTTGTTCAAACCCACATCATCTTGGTAATGACTGATACTACTATGATACTATTTTAGTTTTCTCTGTAAAACCAGCTGTGGTTTTAATCCAGATTTTAGGGAATGAGTGTCTTCATTACAAATGGCACCCTCATGGGCAATCCCTCCACAGGAAGCTATGGATTCATTAGACGTAGAGTCTGAACTTTCTTGGAACAGGTTTGAGGCATATTGGTGAGGCAGTGTAAGAGAACCTGCCATGCACTGTTAGCATTTTTGGTACAGTGGCTTAAAGTATTTGCCAGATGGAAGGAAATTCCCAGTATCAACAGTGAGAATATGATTAAAACCACTTAATTTTTGAAAACGTGTGTGTGTGTGTGTGTGCGTGCCCATTGTATGTAGACGAATGGAGCACATAAGTTCCAGAGCTGTCAATCTGGCACACACTCTGTTGGACATAGCTCTTTAAAATATTTAACATAAACCTGAAACTGTCTTCTGCATTTAATGCACTGATTAATATAGTCCCAATTATAACTCTGTGTTGACTTTCTCTTTAGATATCAATGACTGTCTTGGAAAACCTTGCAAGAATGGCGGGACTTGCATTGATGAAGTAGATTCATTTAGGTGTTTCTGCCTAAGTGGCTGGGAAGGAGAATTGTGTGACACAAGTGGGTACAACTAAAAATTTCCAGCTTTGATAACGTATTTTTTGAGGCATTTAGTTTGCAGTTAATGTTGGAATTGGTCAGAGAAACTCATTCTATAGAACCATGGCATTTCCTATTCCACTTGCCAAATGACTGTTTAGGAGGCTTTAAGAATGCAGCTTTTAAGGGGATCAGTTATTTAAATGTGAATGTAACCTGATTTTGCAATAGTGTGCTTTTGATAAAAGCTTTCAGTAATTAACACTCTTCATCCTGTTAACTAACGCTTTCTAAATAGTTAGAGGAAACTATATGCTGGTCCTTAGAACATTCTTGCAACACAGTTGTCACCATACCAAAAACAATCTGATAGTCCAGGTGTAGTAAAAACCAAACAAACCTGTGATATGAATCAGTCTTTCTTTTTTTATGATGGAAATCTAGATTAATGCCCAGACTTGGGCCTCAACTAAATCTTAAGTGCTAGAGGTTGGAAGAATGGAATAGCTTAAAGTCTTCATTGCAGAGATGTTTGTTTTCTTCAATTAAACTCTAAGAGAGTACTTCTGGAGGTATCAGTAGGAGGATTTATGATCCTATTAGAGTACAAACCAAAATATGCCAACCAGAGGCTGTCTAGGCTAGTTATTTGTAATTGATGTACTGGAGTATCCTGGGTAACTGCCCCAGAGCACAGGGTTTTTTTCGTTGTGTTTTTTCCAAGGACTTCTGCTTCAGAGGTATGCCATCCACCCCACTAATGAGAACCCACTGAGTCATCTAATACTGTAGATTAAATATATAGCAAAAATTGAACTAACATATTTTAAAAAAGCATCACCATAACAATTTGATGTAATTTGAGTTTGGAAAGAAAGAACTAACTTAATATAACCTAGATTTTAGAATGTACTATCAATTGTTACCAAGTTATATCCTATCTGGATCTTTTTCCATGAGGGAAAGACTTCCCTTCTTGAATGAGTAGGGCCTATGTTCCTACCACCTTGGACTGATGAATGCAAAGAGGGTAATATTTGATCAGTACTTGGATGGATTACTGCAAAGGGGAAAGAAGTTGGTATTTTAGTAGATCTCTCTTCCCTCTGAGTCAGAAAAGCATCTCTAAACCTTGGATTTAGGGGCTTACTAGGGTATAGCAGGTGCCATCTTTCAGATGAGATGTGAAACAAGGACCTTTAACTCTTTGGTCCTTTTGCAAGAGATGTTAATGTGGTGTCTTGGCTAAATTCCATCTTAAATAATTGTTCTGCCTACAAAAATTTGCCCCCATTCAACAGAAAAAAGCATTCTTCTCTTCCTGTTCTAAAAGTCCCAGGTAGTACTAATGATGTCAGTTGATGATTTTATCTCATTCAAAAAGTTTATCAGAGGGGCCAAGTATTTAAATTAACGAATACTGAACACCACTTAGAGGTGGTCCCTCTAGGTCTGGGTTGAGGCCCATTGGTAGGGCAGTATGGGCCTGATCCAGAGCCCCATGAAGTCTGTTGGAATCTTCCCACTGATTCCAGTGGGCTTCGGCTCAAGCCCTGTGTAAGGAAGCTTGCTCTAACACAGTAACTGTTCTATGGATAGTAAAAGCTCGGTATCCAGATTGGTCGGTATAGTACCATTCCCAACAATTGTTTTGAATCTGAAATATTCTTAAAGGAAAATTTAAACATCTAAGGCTTCTTTTATTCATGATTTTCAGTCTTAAACTCTTGATTCTCATGTCATCTTTTTGCTGCTGTTTGTGCCAAAGTCTGAAGCTTTCTTTGCAATTCTGACCAGTTCTTGTCTCTGTCTGGAGACATTTTGTCTTTACAAAGACAATATACGGTACCTACATTTTAGAAAAAGAAAATCTATCCCAGTCTATTGCATTTTGTTGAGCATTTTGAATTTTTTAATAGATTTTAACGACTGTTCCCCTAATCCATGTCACAATGGAGGCCGATGTATTGACCTGGTGAATGACTTCTATTGTGAATGTAAAAATGGTTGGAAAGGCAAAACTTGCCATTCACGTAAGTGTTTACTTTGTTCATATTCATCTTTTGTGCACATACAGTACTTGTATTCTTTCTCCCATAGAGAGTGGAGGGGAAACTGCCAGTTTTCTGAAATGGATTTGAGACAGCACCTGTGCAGGAATCAAAGTCCGTATTCATAATCTCCTTCTCAGTCCAAAAGTGAACTCCCTCCCCCCTTTTTTTTAAAAATAAAATAAAATAAAACTCTTGTGCAGCATTTTAGATCTGTTGAATTAACAGTGAAAGAAAAAGACAGCTGACATTTGCTTGATTTTTCTTTACAATACCAGAGCAAATGGAACTGTATATTTCAAAGTAACACCATTGAGAAAGTGCAAAGTTTGTTCTAAAAATTAGAAATCAAACTACATCCAAACGTACTCTGCAATGTCTGTCACAGAAAATGTTTAATGTCTTGGCTAACTTCCGTTCACTCTTGATGTGCTGCTTAGTTCTTGTTTTGTTGTGGCTCCTAGGTGAATATCAGTGTGATGCCAATACTTGTAGCAATGGAGGAACATGTTATGATGATGGAGACACTTTTAGATGTTCATGTCCTCCAGAATGGAAAGGGAGCACTTGCAACATTGGTAAGCTTTTAACTTTACTCACTCTGTGGTACAGTCCAAAATGGGCTGAGGCAGAGAGGATTCTCGATAGCTCTCAAATGTTTGGTAATTGGGAGGGGCTAGTTCAAATCCAACCCAGTGGCCACTGACCACGTTTTTAATGCCTTTCATTTCATGTAGACTCTGAACAAGAATTTTGTCATTTTCTACCCAGTATTCAGTAGAACGTCCGTATAATAAAAAATATGCATTACAATTGGCACCATGACTCCTCCCTACTAAGACGTCCAGGAAAAGATGGAATAGGCATGGAGAAGCATGGTAGAAGTTCATTGGGAATAATGTGGGAAAGCTTACATTGCTGTGTTGGGTGTTGTGTGGAGCTGGGTTTTTTTTGTTGTTTGGTTTTTTGGTTTTTTTGCCGGGGGGGTACCTATGATGTGAACAAATGGAAGACATCAGTCTCCATTTTCTAAAGAACTGTTTTCATGAGTACTAAACTTCCACTAGGAATGTGAGATGAAAAATGAAGACAGCACAGTTTTAGTCATTCCACTGGACTCTGGTTCCATTTCACATATATCGTACTCCATGTTTAACTAGGTTATAGAATTTTAAATCATAGCTTGGCATTCATAGTTACCACATTGTGTCCTTAGATGTTGACACAGGAAGAGTATGAGGCCAAGAAACTAGCAAGACTTTTGGATTGGACACTTGTATGGATAACAAGAATATCCAGAGTTAGTCATAACAAAAATGTGAAAGATATATTAAACCTCATGCTTACGGCAATCTCTGACTAATAGGGATCAGGATAAGACCTAAGACAGGGGATATAATATTCTATATCTATATTCCTAAACCTTCCCTTGTATATCATCTGGTACTGGCCACTGACCAGATGGACCTTGACTCTGATCCAGTATGGCAGTTCCCCCCTTGTTTCATTGGTTCATAGGTTCAGAGTTTGAAATCCTAGATTTTGATACTGTTTTACATAATTGTTTTGTTTATTTAAATCAAAGCTAAAAACAGCAGCTGTATTCCTAACCCTTGCATGAATGGGGGAACATGTGTTGGCAGTGGCGATTCGTTTTCTTGCATCTGTAAAGAAGGATGGGAAGGACGTACATGCACACAGAGTAAGACTTCCCTTTTTTTCCACTAAGATACTAGAGTGTCTGGTTCAAAGCTGTTAACTAAACCAAAGCAGGTTTTTAATGTTCAGGTGCTAACATATATGAATCATTCAGGCTAGAGGGGACAAAACTTGTCTAATGGACTGTGAGAGCTTGTTTGTTTTGCACCTAATTTTTGCCAACGTAAACGTTTAATTTCCTATGGAGAAATGATCTTTGAAAGTTAATTTCCAAAACTTTACAAAGATTTGTTTTCTCTCTGGATATTTTGTCTCTAAAACTAGTAGCAGGAGTAAGAAGCAGACTGAACTATATATCCTGTTTAGAATGCTAAAATGGTTGGCTTTTATTTTCCTTTAGTATAACATTTCACTATTTAGGGACATACCAACAGGATGATTTGTTTAGGTGGGGCAAAGCTTGCATTTCAGCTGCTTCAAGACATAACATGAAGAAAACATTGCATCTGAACTATATTTTCACCTTATTTCAACTCTGAAATTATGCCTTCATTAGATTGTTCAAAGTTGAGTATACTGGTCATATTAACCCTAAAAACTCTGAATTTGCTTATAATTGCAAGGTTTTGTAAAATAAATACTTTTTTAAAAACACTTTATTATAACTGGCTAAATTGCAAACATGCATATGAAAGGCCAAAGGAGTAGAGCTCCTTTAAGAAACTAGAGGCTGGTTTAATTAGCAATAGCCAATACCATTGTAATTGGCAATATAGTCTTGCTGTCTGTTCCTGAGTGTAGCTGCTATCCCACAGCACTTTAATTGCTGAAGTTGTGATCTGTCCAACTGAGACGAGTTCAAAGGTCACTGAATTAAATGGTCAGATAAAATCTTCAGCATTTGTCACTTACATTGTATGTAAAAGCTAATATTAAACCATTTTACTGTCATCTTATGGCGTTTCACCTGAAAACAACCCTTTTTGTAGTTCATGCCATATTCCATTTCCTTAATTTATTTTCATCTACAATATTCTTTTGGCTTACTATGCTTTTTCCTTTAGGTTTTTAGTTTTATTATAGATTTAGTTTTACAGATTATAATTGGCATGCTGAATATTTTACAATTCATATACTCTTCTATTATAGATACCAATGATTGCAACCCCCATCCATGGTAAGCACTAAAAGACTTCTGTTTATTGTTTTATTTTCATAGCACTTGAACATACTGTTATGTATTACTCTTAAAAATATTCATACTTCAGTGAATCAGAATTGCACTCTAAAGAAAACATTCTAAACATTCTTGCTGAAACTTTTAACAAAATATGCTTTTTTTTTGTGCTCCTTTTTGTTTGCTCTATTGTTGGCAGAAAGTAAAATGTAGAGTTCACTGATGAAAATATTGATAAAAATTTATTTCCAAATCTTTTGTGTTAGTATTCATGCCAGAAGTACTATTCTTTGACTGGATGAGCTTTCAAAAGAAGTATTAAATAGCATTTTATGTAGTGAATCTCAACGGAGATCAACTTTAAAATATTTACTATCAAGTTTGAATGAGAAATACTCCCCTGAAAGAAGAATGTAGCCATCACAAATTTTAGTCCACCCATATTATTCATTGAAAATTATTTGCTTAGCTCTTACTATAATATATACAAGAAATTATATCCCATCTAATATCAAATATTGGTTCTGAATCTTCTAAAATGTCTTGGTGAAATGTGATAAGTAGCAGGATATTCATACACACTTTCTTGACACTGAAAATACAGATTCCTTTGTCCACTGTCTAACACATTTTGCTACTAACAATGCTACTCCCATAATTTTTTGTTTTTATGTAAAATTTAAGTTTTTAAAATGCAGACATCTGGGTTAAGCAAACATCCAGTAAATCTTGCAAGTTTTCATTTTCTGATCCAAACTCTGCATTTTGTACACTTCCAAACAATCTGGGAGAAAAACCTTCAATTTCTATTTTACGGCTTGTGCACAGCCATTGTATTTTTTTCCTGAGTTGTGTTCATATCTTTATAAATGTTTCTAATTATTCTTTTTTCCCACAGTTTCTATAATATTGTCTTATCAGATGCGTTATTAAGCAATATATTTTATCTAACAGTATCCGAAATATCCTTTCTCTTAGTGGGAACAGACCATGCCTTTTAACAGCAGCAGAAGGTTTAATTAATAAAGGTTTAATTAGAGAGACCAACAAAACAATGCATATGGTTTATTAAATATACTCATATTATGAATTAGCAAGGATTTTTAATTCCATATTGTTGAACAGTGAGAAAATACCATGAATAGGGACAATAGAAATTTGCATTTGAACAGACTATTATGTGAAAGAACTGGGGTTTTTGCTTATCTTTAGGCTTGTGAACCTACCCTGAGAGCATTCATTGTAATGATAGGCTTATTATTTTTACAGTTACAATGGAGGCATCTGTGTAGATGGTGTGAATTGGTTTCGATGTGAATGTGCTCCTGGGTTTGCTGGTCCTGACTGCAGAATTAGTAAGTACCTGCATGGCTGAAGAACTGAGAGGTCATGCCATCGAGACCCAAAATCTTTGTTATCTTGACCTTTTGACATTTCATGCATTAAGCTTAGGTCAGCTGTACCCCAAATAATGAAGCAGAAGCTAACTGAATTATTCATAGACACTGATCCTCACCTTGTAAATAATGGGCTCTTTTTGTCTGGAACAGAATCCCTTTATTCATTTGATAAATGCAACTAAAATGACTTGGCTTAAATTGTACTCAAGATCTGTTGCTGGATTTTATGTAGGTGTTTTGTTTTGTTTTGTTTGGGTTTTTCCTGCCATTAGCTTTGTAGTGAGAGAGCACAGTTTTGCATATTTTTATGCTTAAACCATAACAAATGCCTTCTTTGCGGTAATAACTTAGTGTTTCTTTACTCTGGATTCTTACTGCTGACATAACAGGTTGGAAATTTCATAGCTAACCGAAACAAAAAGATGAGGGCAGGGTATAGTCACATGAGTAATGCGTGGAACATGTAGCACCACATTTGCAAGCTTATCTTAAGGACTGTTTAGTGCTATCCTTCAATACGACCATGAGAACTGTAAAAACTAACTGATGCATTTTGTGTGGCTTGTAAGGTGCGGAAATGGAAGACCAAAAGAACATGACCCTTACACTGAAACATTAACTTTGTAGTTAATTTAAATAAAAACCCGAAATGGTTAATACTGTGTGGCTCTTTGTCCCCCTTTGTGGCAAGACCACACGTAGACTCTCTGTACCTGTGCACCTGGTCCTTCAACTCCAGCAAGAGTTTCACGCCTTTAGGCCCAGAGTTCCTGAGTTTACGCTCTAGATGACCCAACAGGGGGTATCAAGTGGGGAGCCCAGCGTTACCTTGGCAACTATATCACCCCACTTACAACAACGCCCTTGGTTGGAATATCTGCAGATACTGAACCTGGGACATCTGTACCTAAAAGCATGAGCAAGTCCATTAGCTCAGAGGCTGAAGCAGACTCTCTTGTGGCCTAGTTATGGGGTGAGGGATACAGCTGTAACCATGCTAATATAGAAGATAGCTTTATCTGTTACAGGGTCCTGATTTGCACTCTTCCTTATTTACTGTGTAGTAAGCTAGAGAACTGACCCATGACTCTTTTCTTCAGGGTGACAGTGGTGGTACTGAGTGAATGCTGATCAACATATATATGGTGATTTGATAGACTTAAGTAGGATCCTTTTGAAAGGAACAAGGAGTGGTAACATACTCTACTTGCTTGGTTTAGGTACTATTGTATTCTCCTAAAACGCCAGCCAATTGTAGGATTTCGCTAAGAATCTAGCACAGAATGGTAAACCACTACCTTGGCCCTCCAGGAAGGCATCAGAGACAGTGAGAACTACGTGTACTTCCGCTGTCATTTTCCGTTAGCTATGCTGATAACTGGCACGTTGTTGTTCCATACCATTTTCACTTCCAGTTACAAACTACAACTTAAAAACCACACTCACTTATATAATGATGGTGAATCTTGGGAAGAAATTTGTTTTATAAGTTTATTTGTTTTAAAATGTTTGTTTGGGAAAAGGAGAAATGCTGAGATACCCTATGTGTTTTCCTTTCCAACAGTAGCCAAGTCTACCCTATAGCAGCACAGCTGCACTGCCTGCACCTTACTCCACCTCAGCAAGAAACATTAGCTATGTCCTCCCAACATAGCGCTGGTGTGGACAGCACACAACTTCCATCACTTAGGGAGGGAGGGGGGTTCACACCCGTGAGCGATGTAAGTTAGATTGACTTAACCGATAGTGTAGACCTGCCCTTGGTGTTCGTGGTTTTGCAACTTTAAGTATCTGTGTATATTCTGATATTAAAGGATGTGCTGTATAAATGACAGCTGTTCATTTCCTTAGCATTACAAAAAATACATTTCCCTGTGCATCTACATATGCATTTGATTCTTAGCCCTTTTTTTAAAGGGGTGGGTTTTTATGGCCAAGCATATGAGTTTCTTTTCAAAAATTCTTGCTCTGATTTCAGGAGATTCTAAAAATCTTTTGAAAGTAAGATAATTAGCTCCATTTTTTATTGAACTACTAACTCGATCTGTTTTCCTCTCTTGTTGACATTAACAGAAGTTACATGGGTGTATGGAGAAGAGACTAGACTCATAAATGTTACTTTTCATCATTTGATAGGCCAAATTATATTAACAAAGTCCATTTGTTTTAAACACGGCCAAGCCAATTTACTACTTAGTGCTTGAATTCAGATGCCTATATTTAATGGACTTGCATTTTAATAAGGCTCAACCTGCTGAGACTAAGCAGCTGTTGCATGTAGCACAAAAGTCAAATTATTTCTTGCACAGACCCATAGCAAAACATTCCTTACAAGTGAGGAGGCAGATCATGTCCTGTTTGATCGCTTGTAATTAGGCATATAATGAAACATGCTGAATCTTTGCCACTGACTGTTTTACTTGTTTTTGTTTAGACATTGATGAATGCCAGTCCTCCCCTTGTGCATATGGTGCCACCTGTATAGATGAAATAAATGGATACAGGTGCACCTGTCCTCCTGGAAGAGTTGGCCCTAGATGCCAAGAAGGTAACTTTTCCTTTTCTTTTTTTAACTAGTAGAAGATTAACTCAGTTGCTTCCTGAGTTAATTTCATTACCAACACAGTTTTTATTGTCTATGCTATTCGCTCTTGTAGGTAGATCAAATTAATTTAGGCCTGTATTAGTTCAGTGCTTTAAAAGACTAACTGTACTTCAATTTTTTTTTAAAGTGATTGGTTTTGGAAAATCTTGCTGGCTTAAAGGAATGTCACTTCCTCATGGTAGCAGATGGGATCAAGAATGTAACAACTGCCACTGTTTGGATGGACATATTGACTGCACCAAGGTAATGATTAGACCTATAAATATTCTTCTGAAATACTCTTTTCAACTGTACTTCTGTACCTGGATTTCTTCATGTGCAATTACTAGTCTTCAGTCCCCTTCCTTCTGTATTCTTTCCCCATGTACATCACCCCTACTATATACTATAATATATTAACCTTACCCAATATGATACATATATGTATCATATTGGTAAAGATGCATGATAAATTCAGTTTGAGTGCATCATCTGCCCACTAATTCGTCTCCACTTTGCTATATCGAACATTCCAAACTTCTGCACTGCTTTCAGACTATCACTAGAATACAGTGCTTGTGTTCAGGACTGTACAGTTGGACTTGCGGTACTAACTCAGACTGGCTTTTCATCTGGAGAGCTATGAAAAATAGTACCAATGTTGTTCATTGCTTGTGAGTTATAGAGCTAATTTCACGTGAGCGCCAATAATCTCTAATACTACACCACAGTATAGTCTCCTACAAAATTTGTCGGAAAAAATGCCAAGTTTTTTTTTAAAAACCTCTAACCACTTTGCAGATTGGTCCAGCAGTAAAGCTAGTTGCCGTTATATTCTTTGTCCAGCTACACGTGCCTCAAGTGCAAAGAAATTATAACTAAGATTTTCTAGATCATTTTCAGATAGCTTATAATGTGAATTTGAGATCTGTTTTAAAAACATAATGATTACGAGCTTCTTGGAGGCTCATTATGATGGTCCTAGTGAAGACTAGTGGGTGCAGTGCAAGTGAGGTGATCAAAGGTGTGCTATAAGTGGAATTCATCACAGTAAATAAACAGCTTGTTTGTTTTTGTGGCTCTTTCATACATAATGGAATAAAATATATGCTTCCTTAATATCCAGAGACACAAAGTGGGTGAGGTAATATCTTTTACCTGAAGAAGAGCTCTGTGTAAGCTTGAAAGCGTCTCTCTCGCCTCAATAGAAGTTGTCCAGTGAAAGATATTCCCTCTAATGTCCTGGGACTGACATGGCTATGACAAGACTGTCTACATCCTTACTATCCAGTCTAGACTTCCAAGGGTCCCATATGTGCTCCTAGGAGGAGAATCTGTATAACATTAGGATACACCATTTACTGGTGTATACAGTTAGTGTAGCTGTGCTTGAGGTGTTCTATACCTCCCAGTAACTGTGTGTGCCTATAGTACACCTTCCTAGGAAGGAGGAATGAAGTGTGTTAGTGAGGTAGCATGGTACTTATTCACCTGAGTGTCTCTTCCCACCCCAAAGTTATCAGGAAGAGGTAACATGACCCAATGCAGTGGTTCTCAATGAGGAGTCTGGGGCTCCCTGGGGGGCCACAGACAGGTTTCAGCAGGTCTTCCAAGATAAATCAGAGCAGGGCTAGCATATGAGACTCTCTGGGGCCCCAGGGCAGAAAGCTGAATCCTGAACCAAAGCTAAAGCCTGAACCCTTCTTCCCAGGCTGAAGCGGGAGCCTGAGCAACTTCGCTTTGCAGGGCCCTGGGCAATTGCTCTGCTTGCTAACCCCTAATGCCAGCCCTGGCTTTTAATCTACTGGAAAACAGTTGTGGCGTGGTGGGCCATGGAATTTTTATAGCATCTTGTGGCAGGGGAGAGGGGGCTCAGAAGGACAAAGGTTGAGAACCCCTGGCCTAGTGGATGGAACACTCCTCAAGCTTAGGAGGAGGCCCACAAACTATTTGCAGGACTAACTATTGTCATCCTTCAAATTCCTCTTTAGAGCTCTTTGTAGCCATCACAGAAAAGATGTGACACCACATAAACTGCTGCTATGCTGAGCCTACTGCCCATCACACGGACCAAAAGTGTCTCACTGTTTCCGTCCACTTCCCTTTGTATGTTCTGTATCCGTCTGTTAATTTGTAAGCAGGGACTCTCTTGTTCTGTGTTTTGTACAGTGCCTAGCACAATGTGGTCCTTGTCCTAGGAGCTATAGTAATACAAATAATCATCGCAGCTCTGCCACTAGCCTGCTGGATGACCTTGGGCCTCATTTTCCCAAAAATGTGGCTAATGATACTTAGCATCTTTAAGTGCTTTGTATGAAAAGTCTTGTAAGGCTGTGGTGGGGATGGTATGATCATCATTGTCACACTAGGAAAACACAGCCAAGCTTTTTATCATGAGTATAAATCTGAAGCACACTATTAAAGAGAGATACAGTAGTTAAAACTACAGCACATGACGTGTAGGAAATTACTGTTTTCAGTAAGAATAAAAGTTGCATTTGATCATTACCATTTTCTGTGGCTTACTGGTAATTCCTGTAAATTCTAGTTATAATGCACTATTGTAGCTAATCAACAATAACTCATGGAATTTTTCATCTCCTTTAATTTCTAGGTGTGGTGTGGGGGAAAACCATGTTTATTACAGAAATATCAGGATCATGCAAATAATTGGTGCCCCATTGGTCAAGAATGCCAAGAAATAATGTATATCAAATGTTTTCAACCACCTTGTACCAACTGGGGAGAATGCAGCACATCAGAGCCTCTACCTGTCAATATCAAGTGTCCGCCTAGTTCTGGATATTTAGACAATAATTGTGCCAGAATTACTTTAATTTTTAACAGAGACAAGGTACCTCAGGTGAGAACAAAACTGTTATACTTGCTCAATAGTATAGAAACACTAGATTCTGGTGTATACTCTGTGTAGGTGCATATAAAATATGCTTATTATCAATTTCTGCTACTGCCCTCTGTTTACAAAGCTGCTTTTTATCATGTGTGTAGCTGTACTGTGAGAACTTTGCTCCATAATGATGTCATTCAGCCGCAGTGCGTGCAAAAAAACAACCCCACTGTAATTTAGAGGGCTAAATAAGGCTTATTTTAATATTTCTCCTTAAACGTGTGTATAAAACTGGCTAAGTACTTACCAGTATATGCTGTTCAGACAGTTCTGGTTCCCTCCAGATATTGCTAGAGTACACCAGAGAATCTGTCCCACGCTTGTTTTTGCCAGAATTCATATAACTATGTAAAATAAATTGATGGAAAAAGCTGCATACACCAGTAGCCTTTTAAATACAATTTTTAACTTGCGCTAAAAGATATGATTTATCTTGCCTCCAATAGGGCACTACCATTGAAAACATTTGCTCTGAAATTCGATATTTACCAGCCACTCGGAGTGTTTCTAGTGACAGGACTTTGATCGTATTGTGTGATCTATCATACTCCACAGAGAATGCCGTGGAAGTTGCTATTGTAAGTACTAGACAGTTCTCCTGAACTAAACATGAAAATTGTTTGTCTAGTTAGATTGATTTGAATGTGTGTTTTTTATTTACTCTTCCCATGTTCAAACACAGAAACTAGTATCCCTATTAAGGTTTGACTATAATTGTTTATTACCTCATAGATCTGTATTAAAACACTCAGTTCTCACATTGGCAGAAAATTGCTGTCATCTTATTTTTTATGCTAAGTTGTCTATTTGAATAAATTGAGTACAATTATTAGTGCACAGTGACCCAAATCACAAAAACAGTCACCTGGCATGATTATTGACAATCTCAGCAGAGACACTAAACTGCCCTTGAGGGCAAAAAGTTATTGGTGGGGCACATAAACCGAGTAAAGAAACTTTCATGACTGCCATACGTACAGCCTCCAGGATGCTCAGAGAAAGCACTGAAAACATTAGTGGAGGGAGCCATGGGGGAGATCTGTCAGGGATATGAGTCAGCTAAGTGGTAGTTGACTTAAATCTGCTGAACTATTTGGTTTCTTGTAAGGGAGTTTGGGGAGGATCTTTTTTGTAAGTTGCTTTTAGGTTGTAGGACAGTAAATCGAGCCAGAAAGTGTTATCAGACTATCTTTGCTTACTAGTGCCAGTAAAGAGCATACTGAGCTATGATGCAAATAGAGGGACCTGCAAAGTTTAAATATAATGGATGGTGTCATTAGTGCAAGCTAATATTGAGAGATCTTGAAACTCTTTACACTATGACTAAGTTTGGCTCGACAGTGTAAGCAATATAGAGGTCTGCTGCCTTTACTTGCTGTATAGCAGGAGACAATGTCTTCCTGCCATATGACAGATTTAGAGTATAGTATTGTCGTAATATTTCCATACTACTTCAAACTGAACCAGCCACCCTGTGGAAATAGTAAATTAGGATGTTCTAAACTGCTTCCAATGTAACTATCAATCTTTACGACTAATTTAAGTTAAGATTAATCACTGATATAGAGAAGTACAGATCAAGAATTATAAAAATGTTTTTGCCATTTTTCCCTCTTAGTCTTTTATCCCACACCAAGATGAGCAAGATAACAGTCTAATACAGAACGCTGCTAATACAATAGTAAATGCAATCACCAAACGGCAAAACAGCACTGTTATGCTGGCAGTTACTGAAGTCAAAGTAGAGACCATAGTTGTTGGGCATTCATCATCGGGTAAGTCAAAGATACATTTAGTGTGTTAAGTATACTCAGTGTTCTGACGCTACCAATTTTATAACTTTCTTCCTATGTCCTGCCAGGGGGGCCATAGCAGTCAATCATAAAGAAGCTGTTTTGTCACCCTCTTTCTACTTCATTTTTGTAGCAGGATCTCAGTTTCCTGCCTCATAACAAATGTGTCATTTAATGGCACACTGAATTGCCTCTCTCTCTCTGTCCCTTCTCTCCCACCCCTCCTGCCCCCCCTTTTGTCATTTTGTTCTAGATGACAAAACAGGGAAAAGGGCACCAGTGGAACTATAGTATAACTTTCAAAGTCTCCATCTCAGGAGCAGAAAAGGTCATGATATGAGCAACCTTGCAAGGTGCTGAGCATACTCAATGCCTAGTCACTTCAATAAGAATTAGATACTTACCGTTTCCTAACATCTGGTCTGATACAGACAGTCATTGCTCTCCATATTCATTCAGATTGTATTATGGTTCTCTGCATGGATTCTTCACTTCTTCTTCGAGTGCTTGCTCAGCCATTCCAGTTTGGTGTGCACGCGCTGCGTGCACGTTCGTCGGAAGATTTTTACCCTAGCAATACTCGGTGGGTCGGCTGGGCGCCCCCTGGAGTGGCGCCGCTATGGCGCCGGATATATACCCCTGCTGACCCAGCCACCCTTCAGTTCCTTCTTACCGCCCGTGTCGGTCGTTGGAACAGTGGAGTGCAGCTTAGCTGACCTCCACTTCCCTAGCTACTCATATTTCTCGTTTTATATAGTTATAATCCTTTTATATATATATTTATGTACTTATGCGTTTTTTCTTTGCTAGCATAGTTAGTTTAGTAATAGTTAGCGGGGTTTGGGGAGTAGCCCTTTCCCGCAACCGGTGCCGGAGCCTATGCCCGGCTCACCGGTTCTTAAACCGTGCTTGGCCTGCCACAGGTTGTTGCTGACAGGAGATCCACACGACTCCTGTTTGCAGTGCCTCAGGGAATCGCATTTCACAGCTAAGTGCCCATTTGCAAGGTTTTTAAGCTGAGAACAACATGGAGCGGCACTTTCATTTATCCTTCATCTTCTGCACTGAGCGCTGGCCACTCAGCGGACAGAAGCGCCTCCTTGGCACTGGACCCCGTCGACACCGGCCGTTGCCGGCACTGAAGTTGACTCGGCACCGTTCCCTCTCTCTCAGGTCGAGGAAGCCCCAACTCCTCCTGCCAGTGCCCAACAGCTCCCCGGTGCACGCCGTGGTTGAGCTCCCTGTTCCTGCTGCTTCTGTGCCAACTGCACCGCAGCCAGAGGGCTCGTCTAAGTCGGATCGCCCGGCACCGACACCTGCAGAGGCACTGATGACGTCGGCACTGTTGATTCCGGTCCCACAAGGGCCGTCGAATCCAGTGCCTGACTGCTCCCCGGCACACGCCATGGTCGAGCTCCCTGCTCCTACTGCTCCCGTGCAAACTGCACCGCAGACAGAGCCTGTCTCAGCTGGATCGCCCGGCACTGACACCTGTCGAGGCACTGGGGACGTTGGCACCGTCGATCCCGGTCCCACGAGGGCCGTCGAATCCGGTGCCTGACAGCTCCCCGGTACGCACTATGGTCAAGCTTACTGTTCCCTCCGCGCCGGAGACATTCCTTATGGCGAGGGATCTCATTGCCATGACAGAGTAGAGGCTGCCTGAACCCCCGGCTGGCATGTAATACTTCTTCTCTGCAAGCCTCCTTGTACAACCATCTCTGTCGGCGAGCGAGCGGCACCGTCATGACCGGTCCCGCAGCGTCCAGGTCCCGTCGGTGCTCCGCTCCCGATGCCATGCTATCGATGCAGGCCAATGTGTTCTCCTCGCACTCGCTGCACCGGTCGGTGTCCTGTTCACGACCCGGGTGTTCGGCCCGCACCGACCCGGGGACTTGGGTGTTCTCGTCGTCGCCCGACCAGTTCACAGTCTACAGGCACTGTGACTCGTAGCCGCTCCGACTCGTGATTCTGTCGACCTCCGCGCCGCTCTGGTTGGCGGTCCGGATCTCGTTCCAGGTATGGTGTGCTATCCGCGTACCGATCCAAGGTTGCTGAGTTGGCAAGGTCTGGTACAGTTTCAGAGCTCTGCCATGATTTTTCAGCACTCGCATGGCCATCGGCCCGATCAGTTGTTCTTTCACGCGGTACAGCTTCTTATGCTCAGGATCGCGATTTGGGTGTGCACTACACCTGAGAGCCCATCAGGACCTCCTTATGGAGGATAAAAACTCAATGCGGACCTCAGGTCAGTGAGGTCCGGAGGTAGGGGACCGGTAGGGAATTCTATCGGCTGTTGCCCCACTAGAGGGGCCTACCGTTTATTTCGGACCATCAGGCCAATGCCGAATCTCTATGGAGGGTACGCATACTTGTCTGTCGTCCTCCTTCCCTGTCCTAGTCATTCAGGAGTTGTTAGAAAAAAAGGGGATGGTATGCCAGAGGCGCGCGCCGAAATCGAGGGGGCTAGAAATGACCCTGATCAGCCGCAAGGTGTACTCTGAAGACCTATATAGCCGCGTGGCATCATAGCCTGTTAGCCCCTCTATCATAACACCTGTGCTGGTGTGGTAATTTATGGAGCTCTACCTCAGACTCCCGCAGAGTTCAACTGCCTCTTGGAGGAAGGCGGAAAAGGCGGCCAGAGCTTCTCTCCAGGCCTTGTTGCCTGGCGGAGCCATTCCTGGCTTCAGGTTTTAACTTGGCCTTTCACACTTACCATTTGTTGTAAGGCCTCTTTGCGGTGTATGAAACACTCAGGCTGCAAGCCTGAAGGCCAGGTCCTATGCGCGGCTTCTTGGCGTGATACGCCGATGACCTACTGCAGGGCCTTTCATCCCGCACACCGCCACACTCTGTTTGCCTCAGCCCAGATAGGACTTTGGCAGACGGCCGGTTGAGGTGGTCGCAGCGATGCCAGGACCCTAGAGGGCACGGGTCGAGGTCCCTCGCCAATCACCCCGGGACCAAATCTTCTCGAGGTGCGCCGGGTGGGTCCCGCGGGATCCCTCCTTCCTCTTGGCTGGTCCCAGTTACTCGGTTTGCATGGTGGAGTATGGGTACCACCTCCATTTGTTCTCCCTGTCCCTCTTCAGGATCCTTTCAGGCGCGTTCCTCTTACAGAGGTGAGACCCAGATGGATATGAAGGGGGCAGGGTTCTCCCCTTCCTTAATCCCCACTCCATATGGGTAGTCTCGGACCTGTCCTAGCCTACAGGATCATCCAGTTATAAAGGTTGAGTTCCGATGTCTCCCTTGGGAACTTATCCTGATCTGGATCTGGAGACTGGATATGCCGCCCTGATTGAAGGATGCGTACTTTCACTTGCCATCTTTCCTCCAAACAGGAGATACTTCCGCTTTCTAGCCAACCGTCAGTTACTTCCAGTTTTCGGTCCTGCTGTTTTGGGCTTTTCTACAGCCCCAGGCATTACAAGTGTGTGGCTGTAGTCGCACCACCCACCTCGCCGATTGTCGGAATATGCGTTTTTCTGATCTGGACAATTGCTTATCTGAGGAGACTCCAGGCACATCACTCGGCTGTGTGGCATCGTCAGGGACCTATTAATGTCTGGCCTGATGATCACTATGGAATCCTTGTTCCCCGAGGGTCTTAGACTTCCTAGGAGCTATCCTGGACTCGAGCTAGCCGGATCCTGCTATAACCACGCCACGGCTTTCAGAGTTCGATGGCAACATCTCCGAGGTCTGGCAAACTTCCCCAACCGACTCGGCTCGCACTTTGTCTCGGTTCCTGGGTCACCATGCGCTGCTGCTAGTTTGTACAACACGCTAAGCTCTTGCCTCTGTCTCTCCACGTTTGCTCAATCGACAATACCGCCAGCAGGCGTCACGGTCACGATAGTACCCATTCCTCGCGCCCTGGCTCCTGATGGTGGTATACTTACCTCCCTGATGTGGCAGGGATGCCGCTCATCCGCCAGCCCTCACTGTCCGTGCGATGGAGCAGTCATTCTCGGCTCAGTGCTCACCTCGTACCTCAGTTACGGCCTTTGGTTTCTCAGAGTGGCGTTCCCCATTAATGTCGACAATGAGAGCGTCCCTGCGTGCCAGGGTTCAAGCAGGAGCTCGAGGCCGTGGCGGCTCAGTGTTTACAGCCAACGCACGGACGTGTGCATGAAACCTGGGAGGGGCCATGGTTCTCCTCCTTTGTCGGAGGCCTTCAATCTTGGGCCTTTGGCCTCGCCCACTCGATTCTGGTGATCCTTTTCCCAGGCATTGGAAGCCTTGGCGCTTGGACTCGCAGGTCTTTCTGGTCTCATGAGTGGTCGTCCCTGCCCGATGTGATCCATTCTGTTACCAGAAGTGGGGATTTCTTCCCCATATGGACTGTTCGTTACGGCGAACATGAAATGTCCGAGGTTCTGCTCCTGCAAGCGTCTTCCCGGGGCGATTCGGACCTGTCCTCATGCATGGAATTGGCCAATCCTTTGACTTTACGCTCTCCGGCATTGGGGTCATGCTCAAACTCGCGGGGGTGCGCGCACCATCCAGCTCACTCCAGCGTGGCTCAGAGCACTATACACCACGTTTGCTAGCTTCATCCATCCCTTCCTGCACTCCACCAGACCTTTACTCTCCTCAGGACCACGGCAGACTCGCCGCTGGCACCTGCAGTCTCTTCGCCTCTGGTGTGGCTGCATGCTGTTATCGGGGAAGTGGGGTAGCGGCAGCCTTCCACCTGGTCCGTACCTGGCAGGTCGGAAGCGTTTCTCCTACATGTGCGGACGCTTAAGCTTACTCTGCTGAGGTTCAGATTCTCTTTTTGGATACCTTGGCCTCACAGCAGGGCCCTAGCGGTGTCATCATGAGAGCGTACATTGCAGCCTCTCTACTTCCACCAGGCTCAGGTGGTCGTTCTCAATTATGTTGGAGGTTCCTCAGGGCTGGAGCGTTACCCTTATGTACGCGCCAGCCCACCTGGGACTCACCTGCTTTTCACCAGACTTATGTCTCTCATTCAGCCGAGTTTAGCGACGGCTTGCTGCTTATACCTGTCTTGAGACCGGCTATTTTCCTCGTTAGCTTATTATTGCGCGAGTCTCTGAGCTCAGGTTTACGGTGGTTCTGCATACGCTCTGTTCCCAAGGCCAGGTGCATTATGACACACCCGGCTTTCCTCCTAAGGACTGGTTTCGGCCTTTCCTGTTCCCACTCTCAACGCGATGGGACAACAAATTGCACTTTGGACGTTGTACAGCCCTCGCTTTTATGTTGAGTGGACAAAACGATTTGTACACGCCCTACTCTTGGTCACGTGGCAGACGAGGAGGCCTACTTGTTTTCTCTCAGGATCCCATCTTGGGTCTGATGCGTGCACCGCACTTTGTTTGATTTGGCTCCGTTTCCCCCAGCCCATCACCATTGGCATTTACCAGGTCGCTCTCTGTTGCCTTGTGACTCGTGCCCCCGGATTGTCACGCGCTCCCTGGTCCTCAGTATTCCCTTTGCTTTCGCATTTATGCTCTGGTTCAAACAGTCAGGATTGCTGCAGCCTTGGCTCGAGCAGTTTTAACATTTTGCTATTTCACTCAACCCCACGCCATACATAAGCTTGGGTCACCTAACTGGAAGGATGAGCAAGCACTCGAAGAAGACGGTTACTCACTTTGTTACTGTTAGTTTCTTTGAGATGTGTTGCTATATCCATTCACACCCGCCTCCTTCCCTCGTCGGGTAGCAGCAAGATGGACTGAAGGGGATGCTGGTCAGGCAGCGGTATTATCCGGCGATAGCGGGCATCGGTGGCGCCGAGCCACCACCAGAGTGGCTAGCGGTTAAAATTCTTCGTGGGGCAACGAACTGCACGCGGCGCCGCGACACCTAACTGATGTTATGAGCACCAATCATCGCAGACACAGTTAAAGTGCAGTCAGTCTTTTCTAGACTGTGAGGCAGGTGCGAACATTCTAGATGCTTTTGTCCCAGACAGCCGTCCCTCTCAGCACAGCGTGTGATAGGAGGCAGTTGTGGAATCCCTTAGTGGATCTCTTCTCCCCCCCCCCCCCTTACAAGAATCCAGAATGGGAGCTTCTGGTGATGGGCGATATAGCAGTTCTTCTCTTCTCCGGGGTTCATCCAAGGAGTTCCTCTACCAACAGTTTTGTCAGTACCTGTATGGCCTCCTTGCTTTCACTGCTAGAGTGGGGAAGGCGCTCTTCATCTTCGAATTTGCACTTTTTTCTCCTGTGAGGCAAAAAAAAAAAAAACTGCATATTTCATCTCTTTCTTGGACAGGAATTCTCTAGAGGTAGGTAGGTTTGGATCCAGATTCTGATCTCAGGCTGTCATATCTTCTGCCCCCAGGAGAGTCATTCTTGAGGAATGGGATCACTTAGTCTTCCACTTCTCCTCCAATAGATTAGAAAGCCCCAGAGGATGAAGCCAGTCTAACTATAGGAAGGTCATCAAATACTCCCTCCCATCCTTAAAATAGTAGGTGCAGTGTACTTGGCTCCTGATTGCTCCATATCTTCCTAAGAACGCGCATGGAATCTACAAATTAAATATTGTTGTTCATGGTCTTTGGCTGGCCTACTTTAAAATTAACTTGGCAACAGTATCTCGTTCTTAACTCTCAACTGCCTCTGAAGGCCAATATCTCCATCCATGACTATCTGAATCATAAGGTATATGGGATGATCAGGCACATCTTCTTCTTTAGATAGGAGATTCTGAGCTAAACACTTCATCTACCTCTCATACATTTCGAGATCTAAGCAGATAGACCATCCTGGGGTTGGTGATGGGACAGAGTCCCAATGGGAGGGACTCCCTCCAAGGCCTCTTGTATTCAGGTGACCATGGGCACAAGCCTACTTCAGTGGTGATGCAACATGGGTTGTGCAGAAGGCAGAAGTCAGTTGCCATGAGAATGCAGGTTTAATATCCTCATCTTGGCAGTGAAGTTGGTGGGAATGGCCCTCCTCTCCTTGAAGTATTCTACCTTCAGCCACCATCTAATTGAATTTGAGAGCACAGCAGTGACTTAGTTCCTCTGTCACAGCAGAAAGAGAAGCATAACTCTGTAGAAGTCTGTCCTGCAAATGGATGAAATATAATATGGGCCCTCTGCATTCCAAGTTGACTCAGCCCTCTAGTCTTAATGGCTAAGCTGCATTTGGTGTTCTGATATGCAGGGCAGATTTGCATACCCTCATTGGCTGCCTCATTCACAATAAACTGAAACTGAGGCTTCTACATAGCTTGTCCAAAAAAACTTCTGAACAAATTTTTTCTTTCTTGGACAAGGCAAGACAGACATGCAAATCCATCTCTTTGGCATCTGTTTAAGAAGGAAATGTGTTCCAGATCTTGGTGTAGCTAGGTACCATGGCCATATAACACTTATACTGGAGAATGCTCACCCATAGTCTGACTTAATTCTTCCTGATCTTAAGTTTATCTAAGGCAATTAATGGCATGGTATTCCTGCTGCACAATCTGACTGCATAGTGTTGGCTGGCATAGGATATGACTAGAATCTTGCATAATCATTCCCTAGCAATACCCCAAGTCTCAAAGAAAAGCACCAACTATCCCATCTTTTGAATTCTCTTGAAACTTCCTCTTCCATATTTGCCTCTAATATTGCTTCCCTTCCTGACTTTGGAGAAGTAAAGTGAAAATTTCCTCCACTGGATGTAAAAGTAGCTAGCAAAAAATACATTTCCAAAGCAAGTGATCTCCCAGAGGCTGATTTTTAAAAACATAATTTGCAAGGCAAATAGCCTGTTCTCTGCCATATTTCTGTGTTCATGTAGCTGTGGAAGCACTCACTGGGGCTTGCTGGAAAGGAGAAAGGAAAAAGTGCTACTTTGATTGACTGTTACCTTGTAATGTGATATGCAAGAAGATGTATGTTTGCACTGACGGAATGCAGTCACAGCAAATATCAATAACTTTGAACAAATGAAAAACTAGTACTTTTAGAAATAAAACTAACAAGCAGAGTGCTAGATGTAATGGTTTTTTAATTCACATGATCACTATTCAGGGTATTAAACCAAGCAAGTTTAAACAAAAAAAAAAAAAAAAAAGCCATATGACACATTTGAAAAGAATATAGTTTCCATTAACTCAAATGAGGGAATACAGAGAGTGCTTTATCTATATAGAAAAGTATTTGGACTAGTTACATTTTCTAGAAAATAGCTGTATCATCAGTAGTACATACATTCACATAGAGAGAAACAATGAATACAGAGTTCATATGTCACTTTCTTCCAGTTACATTTCAGGAAGTAGACAATCCAGATACCAACTAATCAGTGTAGTTCCACTAGTATTTCATACCACTGGTATACTCATGTAGCAATGTCCAGTAGAACAGAAATCTCCTCTGATTTTTCTGCCATCGTATTTCTCAGGAACCATTTTTGCCACTCAAAAGGAGTAGAGAAAATTAACTTGATATATTGTGGCAATTCCATCCTTTCCAAAAGGATTCTGAGAGGATGTACCTACAGCATATGTATGGATATTTTTTTATTGCAGATGCTCACCATTGTCTAACTAGTTTCAATAACCAGGCTTTCTGTTTTGGTTTGTCCCCTAGATTATCTGGTTCCAATACTCTGTGTAGTTTTTAGTATTGTATGGCTGACTTGTATAATCATCTGTGTGTGGTGGACTCGAAAGAGAAGAAAAGAGCGAGAGAGAAGTCGCCCACCTAGAGAGGAGAGTACCAACAACCAATGGGCACCTTTAAATCCCATAAGAAATCCTATAGACAAACCTTACAGTAACAAAGACATTCGTTATGAATGTAAAAATTTTATATCTCCTCAAAAAAGAACTTGTGATGCAGTGGAGGAGTATGTAGAGTATGAGGAGGAAGAGGAGGAGGAGGAGGAGGAGGAAAGAGAGGTCATGGAAATGGACAAATTCCTCACAAACAAACTTGCAGTGCCTTTGTCAGCAAAGGCATCTGACACATCAGAGAGCAGTCCAGTAAAGAGATCCCATCATATAAGCAAAATGGACAACAGATCTGTAAAAAATGTGAATGCATCAAACTTTGAAGGCAGTAGAGGCTAACCTGTATTCAGAACATAGGCGTGCTGTGCCTACACTTAATGGGGAGGGGGAAATTGACATCTCCACTTTGCATCAAGGACTAAAATATCTGGAGTCGAATGTTCATAGTTTCTTTATTTTGCGTAAAAAAAAATATAAAAAAATTTAAATAAATAAAAATAATAAAATAAAAAAAGTTTATTTTGTTTCTTTAGCCTTGTATAAATTATTCAATGACTGTCAATGTAAAAAAAAAAGAGTAATCTTTGATAGTTGCTATTTTTGTAAAGTTTACTTGTAATACACTCGCTGTATGGCAAAGGAGAGAGGTTGTATTTTCAATATATGTGTAAAGTTTATTACAAGAGACTGTACACTGTTTACAGAATGTATTTCTTTTTATTACTTGCTCTAATTTAATGGTGGCTTTAAAACCTCCTGGTTGAGGAAATTGTGTGAACTTAAACTGTTTCTTGACTTCAAATCTCTATTAATGGCAGCTCACTGCACTTGTTACGTTAGTAGCTTCTGTAAGATTTTTTTTCAAATTTGCCTTACACACTTTGTAACAGGAACAAAAATTATAGAGATCTTTCAACTGTGGTTTAAAAGTGGCCTTTTTTATTTTTGTTTTAATTACTTTAGAATTGCAGTATTGAAGCATGTGACAAGTGCCTTGAGATTAAACTTTTTCTATAGCAACTGTCAAAGACTGCCATACTGATATAGTTAAATTTTGAGAACTGTTTCCCTAACTGACATGGTTTATTTTGTAATTGTGAAAATGCTTCTTTTGTAAATATGTATATATTAAATGAATCACTCTGTATATTTGATTTAATAACTTAAAATATTTTGGTCTTTTTTTACGTCATTCCTTTTAATTTATGTTGCCAAAAGGGAGGTTTTATGGCAGTTTATAAAACTTTTTTTGTATTATGTCCAGATTAGAAGAAGATGTTAGTTGATACAATCAATGTTAGGAATCTGTTGGTCATTTGTATTCACATTGGAACACAATCATTTTACATGTAAATAGGTCCAGAGACGTTTATTTTACCCAAGTTCTTCCCATCTCAAGAGCGCTAGAGGGTGCATATACTGTACAGTACAGCATAGCAAGGCATTGTTTTTCTTTTGTGAATGTTAATTACATGTGGTATTACATATTTTTTTGCATTTAAATACAGGCCTAATGAAGGGAACAATATTTTCCTCATTCTTGTTTCTGTTGTGCTTATTCATCTATCGTGCTAAGGAAAAGGTTGGCAAAGTCAGAAGATGGAGTACCTCAGAGAAACGGTTGTTCGTAATGGAAGGCTTGTGCATTTTGTGTTTGACTTTTTAAAAGCTTTAATTGCTATAACTGGGCAAACTATACGTTTATTTTTAATTACTGGAAAAACATAACACTACATATGCTTAGTTATCTTACCAGTGAGAAGAGCGGATGTTTATCTGAAAGTATAAACCCTGGCCAATGAACAATGTAAACATGAATGTTTTGAAACCAGTTATTTTATACACGAACGCAGGAATTGTTTTGCAGGATCTTCTGTTTAGTACATTTTGTTTGACATGTTCTTAAATAACTTTCAGAAGAAAACTATTTATTAAAGCATTTTATAACAATGTTTGTTGTAACTTTTTTTTACTTTGCTAAATATTCAAAACTTATTTTGATAACCTGGTTTAGAAGGTAGCTTTAGAAAGGGTACTATCCTTCACATGTTCCCCAGTATAATCCTAAGTATTTAAACCAAAAATACTTTTTCTGCTACCCTTGTAACTTTTTATACTGTAAATGCTGCTGTCTTCCATAATCTAATAAAATGATTCCCTCATTGTGTGTAATACATTTTAAACTGTGTTTGCTTTCAAAATGCATTCAGTACCCTCCTTGTTCTACTGAACTAGCACATCAGACTTCGAAGGGCAGAGTAATGGGGTCAGTTGCTATTTCAAGAAGTCTGTTTTACTTTGCTTCTGCAGCAGCACTTTCAAATTTGAGTCAGTCAGGAGGTGAGATTAACAAGGAACCAGAGTGCTGCTTTAGCTGTGGGTTGTTCCTATAGCCACGAGTAACTGGCTTCCTGTGAACATCTGTACACTTAAGGAAAAATGGTAGCAGTATCTTGTGCTATCTGGCTGCCTTGATGCTCCATCAAAATGGAATACTTCGCTGTTCAACATAACTGCTAGCTCTAGAAACTGAACCCGGGGGCACTACTGTATCCACCTTCAGCTTCTAGATCAAATTCCAGAGTTCATCCTTCACCATCTCTATTTCAGAAGCACTAAGCCTGCTTTTAGCTGATATGCTACCCACCAGGACTGTGCACCGTGTGGAGGGGCTCCAACCTCAACTGTTGGCTAATGTAAACAGCAGCCTTTCTACTGCTATATTCCCCTGCTTCCTCAGTTGAAGATGGGAGACTCTAAAACATTCACTGCAAGTACTTGAATCACACTGTGGACCTCCAGCTGTCCAGTCTTTGTACGAGACAACACCATATTAGTATATGGTCTGCTTTAGGTACAACTGTATTCTTGCCAATTGTAGTAACTTACATGGTTTAAACATAGGTGACTTATTTGATTAATGCAAACCTATGTTGCCTCTAACATACTACAGTAGACCCTCAGAGGTATAAACCAGGGCTGTGGAGCTGTGCTCCATCTCAGCTCCAGCTCCAGGTAAAAACCTGCAGCTCCACTGCTTCGGAGCTGCTCCGGGCTGTGCTCCAAAGCCTTGGTATGAGCTGACCAGTCAACTGCACGCCTCATTTGGAACTGGAAGTACACAATCAGGCACCAGCAAAGACCTTTTTAAAAAAAAAAAAAAAAAAAGCTAGTACAGTACTGTTAAATGCAAACTACTAAAAAATAAATGGAAAGCAGCATTTTTCTTCTGCATAGTAAAGTTTCAGAACTTTATTAAATCAACGTTCAGTTCTAAACTTTTGAAAGAACAGCCCTAACCTTTTGTTCAGAGTTACGAACAACCTCCATTCCCTAAGTGTTCCTAATTCTGAGGTTCTACCATAAATAGTTCCTCTATTGACTGACTGACATTTCTGTAGTGAAATATGGGACTCAGTGTTGTGGTGTTGCCCAAGCATCTGATCTGGGGATAGAGAGAACGGGGGCAGTGGAGTTTATTGATCCTGAAAGCTCATCTTTCAATCTTCATACAGTTAATACATTTTCACTAAAGAACTGATATTGCTTGACTTAAACTAGAGCTGTTTCTGAGATACTTCAGGAATTTTCTGCTTTTACTTTATGCTAATAAGCCTAATTCCTGCAGTGGGGTGCATGAACCATACAACTAATTTGGTTCCACAAAAAACATCCAAAGCTATAGCGAAGAGACTTCACTCCCCTTGTGACTTCCCAAAGCCAGTCTTGGTTTTTCCAGGACTCCCATCTGCTAGAAGATATCCCTGTGCCACATCAGTAGGGGATCAGCACTAGCTGCTTATGACGGTCAGAAGAAAATATCTTTTCAAGATGCAGAAACTCAGCCTATTGCCTTTGGGAACTCCTGCCAATGTCTGTGACTACCTGCTGCAGAGAATGGGGAAAGACTTTGGTATTAGAAGTTAGTGCTGATATAGTAATTGAGGGGGTGTTTTTACTGGCTGCATTGGATGACTGATATCCAAACACCATCGCGAAGACTTACAACTGCAGCAGAATGTGAGAAATTACAGGCCTTATTTTATATGGGTCTTGCTATCTACCATAGATCTTGGAGTTGGGTCTTAACAAATGGTATTTGTAAAGCTAATTTTGCTTATTTAAATAATGATGTAACATCCAAGTAAGTAGATAATGTTTGAGATCACTAAGCAATATAAAACATTGCACTTGGGATACAAATCTTCAAATAGCTATTGTGCCTACCAGAGGCAGAAGTTGCTAGTGTTTTTTGAACAGCTTCATAAGGGTAGGGTTATCTTTACACGTTCCAAAGTGAAAACACACCAGTGCCAAAAAAAACTAGTGCCTTTTTGTGTGCGTAAACAAATGATTATTAAGATGAAACAATGAGGCGGCAGAACTACAAAACCACTTCCCATATTCGCCAAAACGAGTATTAACCTAGTGTCTTGTGTTACCTGTCTATAAACGAGACTGTAAAGGGTGATAGCAGCAATTTAATATGAATTGAAATGACCTTTCCTATACTTGGAAAAACTTCACTCTGGTATCTTCTTCACAGGACCAATGTGACCCAATACACACCCTCCCCAATATATTTAGGGTGTCACAGCAAAATGTTTGGAGACTATTGGTGTTGCTATCCATCTTGTTCAAAAAGTGTTCCCACTTGGGTATACTTCTGAAATCATGCAGCAAAACAAGATTGTGATCTGGGTGTTCCATGCTGTACCTGATGGAGTCCCTACTACATAAATGGCATTGTTCCATGACACTTGCATGTTGGTGACAAGACAGATAACTTGGAATGAGGCACCTGGACAGAAAGGAAGGAAGAGGAGGTATATTTTTGAGAATTGTCTTTTAAAGAGGAGAAAGAGAGAGAGCTTTTAATCTTTTATTAACACCAAAACAAATTTTAAATATAAATGATAGAAATCATCTGTATGAAACAAAGGCTCAGTCACTTAAGGGTTTTTTAAAGTTGCATCTCTTCTCCTCCTCCCCCCTTCTAAACTCTGTCTGTCATCTGTATTGTTTCCTTGCATTTTAATCTTTTCAGAAATTGGTGGCACATTCACATTAATGTGTTTGCTACTATAGAGATTTTTTTACATTATGCCAACATCCCATTATTTTGAGTAAAACCACTAAGATCACCGACTCGACTAAAACAGGATCAGTCTGTGTAATGAGCAGTTCTGTACTGTGTAACTTTTAATATGTAGCCTCTCAAGTATATTCCTAGAGAAACCTTCTATACATCCACTTTGGGGTTTTCTGAAAGTCATTTCACTTTTATGCTCCAGTGCGCTACTGACCTGGAACTTACCGAGTTTTGTTACTTGTGGTTCTTTTGGCCATTTGCCATCTGCTGTTTTGTTTTTTGTTCTTCAGTGGGCCAGTTAATTAATCCCCTTGAGTTCAAACTGTGCTTGAGTGAAAAGTTGATTTGTAGAAAAATAACTTGATGTTGCCCTTTATTACCATTAATGAACTATATGGAATTTATGGAAGGGCATTTCCCAGTGAATGGGTAGAGTAACCAGATGGAGCATAGCTCATGGCATTGGGCTCTGAGGCAGACTTATTATTTATGTACGTCCTGGAGGGGCAGCATAGAATCTCTCCCAGGAATGGGTAGCTTTTTCATTTACACCCTTGACTGCTAATTGTCCAAGGTGTAAGGGTCCATAGAATGATCCTAATAAATAGTGGGTGAGCACAGAGAGAGAGTCTTTCTCTTTCCTGTGGCTGCTGTAGAGTAACAAAGCTGCTTCAAACTACACAGACAGTTAAAACTCATAGTAAAATAGATGCTGGTTGTGATCTAATGTACCTTATTTTGTTGGGCGTTCGTTCTGAGGCTGTTTTTGGGAGGAAGGAGGCCTTGTACTCCACTTTCCCTCCCTTCTCAAAGGCGAACTGGCAGATGTGAGGTGTAAGTTGCATTATTGATTTTTTGGATATCACTTAGTAGCATTAAAAATAAATACAAGAGACCTTTCTAAACATCCATATGTTCTTGTTAAATTTTTATTTTTTATTTATTGTTGTAGAGCTCAGAATAAGGAAACAGATAGATAGTAAAATAGCTTAAAGAATAAGGACATAGTATGAAGGGCTATAACAATTTTGACATAACCTTTTACCACTACCTCAGTTATCCACCCACACATATGCTGCCTAACTCTTTTAAAAAGTTTTTTGTTTCAACATAAGTCACAATTAAATTTTTTTTCTAAAAATCTGCAAAATCTACTCTTCTGCTTTTCTTTTCCTGGGGTACTCTAACAGACATTTAGTACAAGGGGGCATGTGAGTATGTGAAAATGTTGTGGGTATGTATAGTCTTCCTAAATGGTAACAAACGTCAAAGCCTTACAGCTCCACTTCCTGTTGGAAAAGACATCTGTGTTGCAGACTCAGGATAGTTTTAGTGTCGCTTTGTATATAAAACAATATATAGACCAGTCCTGGAACAGAGCTACTCACAAATGGCATGCAGGCAATCACCAATCAATGCTGCCCTAAAAATTAACAGATTAGGCAGATTAAAACAGAGAACATCTCCCCCCAAAACAATCTATTACAAAACTAACAGTGCAGCATTTTTTCACACATATACAATTTTGCAAGGTATATAACAGCACCATTGGATGTCTCCTGCCATAACAGTTTAATGCGTTCCATAGTTAAGCTTGAGTTTTACACCTAAAGCAGAGATTCAAGTACACTATATTCTTCATGCATAAAATATCCTCCCCAAAATTGGAGTACTTACTCTGAGTAAAGAACACATTTTTTGCAGAATTTTCAGGTAAATTAATTAGCTTGAGTAAAAATTGATTAGGCCATTTTAAGAAATTTATCACTGGGTATTGGACAGTTTTTCTCCCAAATGATCTTAGCAACAGACTAACACAGCCACTTCAAACTTCCCTTACTGTTAAAACTCACTGAAAGTTTCTGCATAGGCTTTTTGAAAAGGCTTCTGTGTCTTGGATTACTGGCAGTTATCTCCCCATGATTCTTCATAACTGAAAGCCCTAGAGAGACACAGGAGAAAAGAAAAATCACATTTGATTTTTCTAAAAATCCATTTATTCTAATATGGGATCATAAGTGCAATACTACACTGCCCCAGTCATGATCTTGTAGATATGGTTTGGTGTCACTATAGGAAATAATTTGATTGTTTGAGTGTTCAAACTATGGATTTCCATACCGGAAAGAAACACAACATGCCTGGATTTCAGCCTTAACTCTGAATTTTGTGGGTTTATAATGCTTGATTTTTTTGGGATAATTACAACATTCCTGTTGTGTGCATTATCCTAAATTATTGATATGCACTCTCAATCTTAACTCCATTTGAAAGTAGTTTTTGTCTGAAGATAGATATAATTGAGGGTATGGACACACAGCTTTAGATATGCAGGACTTTTTTGTCAGCATGAATTTTGGATGGTTGCATTACTCATATATTCTAAAGCCGAAAGGAAGTTATGCAGATCCCCTCCTACAAGTGCCAGTAAAATTTACTTTCATATCACACTACAACATCAGGTGTTCTTTATATACCATATATGTAGGAGTTGATAATCTCCACTTCACAGCCTATGCAGGCCTGTGAGTTAGCGCTGGTTCAATACATGAAGCAGTTCCTGAGCTAGGACTCAATTTTGCCTCTTCCAGGGCTCAGACAGCTGTAATGTGGAGCGCGTGTGTGTGTGTGTGTGTGGCTTTAAAATAAGCAGCTGTTTGAAGCTGCTTTGTGGTTGGAATGTTGGAATGAATCCTGGGGTAAGGCAGTAGGGGACAGAACAGGTGAGGCATTCAAAGATGCGTGTTAAGTTTATCGCATGAACATAGCCTCCCCAGATGTAATCTCCAATGCGTGGGTAGATATATGTGTTTATAAATGAGAGAGTTGGGCCCAACCCCAACTGTTTGGGTCTGTAGCTCAACTTCTTTGTTAATCCAGAATTTTTGAATCTAGTTCGTGACTGTCGTGATTACTGAATGACTCCAAACAGAGCACCCTTCAGGTCAATGCTAAAATGCCCTGTTATTTCTGTTACCCTCTCCTACTTCCCTCCAATCCCCTGCGTGCTCATTTACACTGTCCACCTGCTATGTCTTACCACCATTATCCTGCGCTGGTTGGGACAGGGACCATTGCTCACTCAAGGTTTGTAGAGTGCTTAGCACAGTGGAGTCCCAGCTTGATCAAGCTCTCTAGGTGCTGCTGTTGCTTGTCATGTCCTGCTGCTTTCTGCCGCACTTGTGTTTGCCTGATCATTGCACGTCACTAGAAGTACATTTGTGTTTAAGCACTTCCTATTTTGAAGATCTTTGTTACAGACAAAGGTAGTGGGGCCAGTGATGTAATCCCACTTGATCATCACAGCTGTAGAGCAGCCAACTCCAGTGTGGAGTAGATTTTTAAGGCAATGCCATGTGGTGCAGAGCTGATCTGTCGTGGGTGGTATGAGCTGGGCTAGCAGGAGCTGGAGTACGTGGGCTATAGGATCATTCCCTGCTCTTGTTTGCTGTAACTGAACCCTTGTCTGTTTGGGTGACAACGCGAGTGGACTAGCAGTGGCCCGAGAACTTTGTTGTGGCTTCAGTTGACTCACATAGAGGAAGTCTTGGATCTGCATGTTGCCTTATGCACTCAACTCTAGTAGCAACTTCCCGGTGCATATCAGGAGGAGTGATACCTGCAAGGAGATAGAGGCTGTTGACATGGCTAGGCTTAAGCTATCCTGTAATATAGCAGCAGACAGTGTAAAGTACAGGGTCCAGCACCTTTGTGTGAAGGGATTATGCCCACACTGCACAAACATATTCAGAAGAGGAGTAGCAACGTTCCAGCGCTGTTGATCAGCGTGACCAGGTCTGCTATCCATTCTGATGTAAACAGCTTGCTGAGAATGCTTCGCCTGCTAACCTTGGCTTTAGTTTTTTCTACGTGAGCTCTAAAAGAGAGTCTCCACCAGACAAACATAAAGGTACACCTCTACCTGGATATAACCCTGTCCTTGGGAGCCAAAAAATCTTACCACATTATAGGTGAAACCATGTTATATTGAACTTGCTTTGATCCACCCGAGTGCGCAGCCCTTCCCATCCCCCCAGAGCACTGCTTTACCGTGTTACATTCAAATTCGTGTTATATCGAGGGTAGGGGTGTATATGAGATTTATGGCGTGAGTAAATTTCATCCCAAGCCAGCTGATGCTGAGTTAGCATTTGGCCTCTTGGTTTTTGAGGTGGAATGCACTGACTTGCATCCTTGCTGGGTGAGTATGCAGTTAGTTGGCTGCATAGTACTTGTCCAGGATGTTAAGTGTGTTCACCAGAGTACTCTGTAGCATACCAAACTCCTTGCACTGGGTGGTGACCCACAGGTCATCTATCCAGATAAAAGTCCTTGTGCTGGGGTAGCTTCGCTGCTCATTTGTATAAATATTAAATAATATAGGTGCTAAGACGCTTCCTCATGGGATGCAATTCTTCTGTTATTCCTTTGGCTTAGTTTGCCGCAAAAGTTCGTGAAGAATCTTCTGTTCTCCAGTATGGTCTGTATTAGCTTTGTGAAATGGTGGTTCTTCGTTACCATTAATACCTTGGCAAGGAGTCCACAATGATTGACTGTATTGTTAAGCACCTGAGAGATCAACAATCCCTGCTCCCATAATCAATCCCCTTTCATATTGTAACCCCTTTGGGGTTTAGAGAGCATAGCCCCTTTAAACCCAGGGAGTGAGTCTGAGGGGGAGCAGCCCTCAGGCTCTTGCAAAGGAAGTGGAGAACCTGCCTGAGGCCTGGGAAGGACAGGACCGAGCGGGGACAGCCCAGGACAGGAGCCAGGAGGAGCCCTGTGCCAGGGACGAATCGCCCAAGGAGGTCAGGCTGGAGCTGGACCCAGTATCACGGCTGCCCAGAGCTGCATGGGGCTGAGAGTACCGGGGCTTGTGACTCTGCATTGGGAACAAGGAGGGAGGTTGCTAGCTAGTAAAGTGGGGAGGTGGTCGCTCTGTGTGGCTTTGCAGAGGGCGGCCGAAGAGGGCACTGGAGGGATTTGCTGGGGAGAATTCACGTGCTGAAGACGACCAGGAGCACCCAACACTCACCACTGGACTGGAACTTTGCTCAGGACTTCTGAACTCTGTGTGCAGACACATTGCTTAGTGTCTGGCCTTCCAGACTGTGCTCCCAGTGAGCCCATGGGGCCTTGGTTTGGAGGCAGCCCTGTTCTACTACTCCCCTTATACTTCCCCTTGTTGTTGTTTTTCTCCTCTCATCCCTCTGTCAATAAATATCTCCCTTTGTTCTATCCATTGTACTTTTCCTGTGGGTGGATGTGTGTGTTCACTCTGGGAGGTTGGAACAGGTGCCCCGGGGGTGGAAGGGATTTCTCCTGCAGCATTCCTTCGCGTGCCTTCTCTTGGCCAGAGCTGCCTGCAGAGCAGACTCCATCTTGGCCAGGAGGGCGCTAAAGTTACAATATCTATCTCTGATAAGTTATGTCAAGTTCAGAAGCTGTCCAGTATGACAGACCTGGGTAGGCCAGCCTGTTCATTCATACAAAATGGTGTGATAGCTGCTGTAAGGTGCTATAACAGTAGTTACTTAAACCATTTTAAAATATCACACGGGAATGAGATCAAAAGGTTTTTGGTCCGATGGTTCCTTCCAAGTCTTCAAAAGGGCCTCTACTGTGGCTTATCAGATTTTTTGTACGTGGAGCTGGGTGAGATAGTCCTGAATATATTCAGGAGCCACTTCCATTATACCCCTCTATGTATTATTGTACATTCACTTATTCACCACTAGCATATCACCAGCGATATTACTGCTTAAACTTATTAAAGACATAATAAATTTAGCTTGTACATAAAGTTCAAGGACGACATGACTATTATTTAAGTAATATTAAATTAATGGTTTAAAGACATAAACTTAAATAATTGCTTAACACCCTGAATGTGGCCACAGTATTGGGTTATTTCTTAATTTAGCTAATCACGAGAAATAAGCAACCCTTGTTAGTAAGATACAATATTACCAGTTTCAAGCCCATGTAATGATGGCGTTGTGGGGCAGGATTTGAATTTTTTTGATGTAGGCGCTACTACATTATATATAGCGGTTCATAAGTTCAGGACTTTCAGATTCAGATCTGAAGTATGATGTTCAGATCTGGGTTAGGGTTTGGGTTCCGGTCGGTGTGTAAAAACACACCCACCTTATTGATTAATACTGGAATATGTGCGATTCTGCTTCTTTCAGCTGGGTGTGGTTTTGTTTTTGGAGAATTTTTCAAGAAAAGAATACTGGCATAAAGTGATTCTCTCCCAGGTACTGCTGGTCACACTTGAGCCCTACTGGCCCAATATAATTTCCTTTCGTCCCGCAGAGGTACTGAGCTTATACACCTCTATTAAAGTGAATGGGAGCCATGCAGGGCTGGTGCAAGGATGTTTCGCGCCCTAGGCAAAACTTCCATCTTGCGCCCCCCCCCGCCTCCAGCTCACTCCTGCTCTGCACACGAGCATGCCATCGCTGCTTCACATGTCCCACCTCCAGGCTTGTGGTGCCAATCAGCTTAGGCACCGCAAGCTTGGGAGGTGGGAGAAGTGAAGTGGCCACGGCGTGCTCGGGGAGAAGGTGGGGCAGGGGTGAGCTGGGGCGGGAGAGTTCCCCTGTGTGCCGCCCCCCCCCCTTACTCGCTGCAAGCGGCCCTCCCCACGCTCCCCTTCCCCAGCTCCCTCCGCCTAAATGCCAGTGGCGAGCGGGGCAGCTGAAGATCCAGCCGCCATGGTCGCTGCTGGAAAAAATGGCGCCCCTACATCTCGGTGCCCTAGGCGACAGCCTAGATCATCTAAATGGTTGCACTGGCCCTGGAGCCATGGGCACTCAAGCCCCTCTGAAATTCAAGTCTCTGCAGTCTCCTCCAAGTGGAGATGGTGCTGTATGAGAAACTAGCCAATACTGACCGTTTCTTGAGTCTGCCCTATGGGGGTCTGTGACATTGTGGCTCAAGAATGGTTTTCAGTGAGAGTTTGGCTGTAGCTCTGTTTGGAAATTCCTGAGTGTGTGTATGTGTGCCATGTAGCGTTTTGAAGCCTAGCTAGACTGGATCTCTCTCTTTTAGTGAGACGTTGCTGCCCTTCCATCTGGTGCTGCACATTCCCATCAGTGATTGCACAAGACTCTGCAAGCTTGCAGGGATCTCTTCAAGGTTGCATTTATTGATGTATTTATTTGGGTAGAGATATCTATTATGATTAGCCACTTATTACAGCAGAATGAGCAGGGACGGGGGATGACATGGGCCAGGGTTTGCCCCCTTCTTCCTCTACCTCCCAGGAGTGAAATTCAGCACACAGAGGCCCAAGATCTATTGGAGGCCTGATCATCTGGCTGGAGGCTCAGTTTGTCACTGTTTGCCTTGGGGGAGCTTCTCCTCAAGTCCTTGCTTTTTAGGACCTGGGACAGAGGAGCAGCCAAAAAACTGCATTGCTTAGTATCCCACTACAATCAGATCGAGTCCCATTTGAGAGAGAAAAGTGACCAAGTTGGAACCCTTCCCATGTATAGAAATGAGTGACACACCAAGGAAACCTTTGACCAAAAGATTGTCTAGGCTCAGTGTTTGAATTCTTCTAGTTCACTGCAGCCCAGAGCTAGATAACTTGAGAGAACTATTCACCATCTCACACAAACACATGCTGTCCGCTAACCTACATTTGTGGGATGACCTTTTCTTTTGAAGTGCCAATTTTGACAATGGCCTCATTACTTGACCAACAGGCTGAGGAATGTAGGTAAGAGCCAAGATACAGTGGTGTGGTTTGAGGGTCAGATTAACTCTCTGATCAGATACTCCTTTTATTCAGAATGCTGTTAGATTTCAGCCTATCCTCTCCTGATGATGCAAGGATAATGGTCAGGTTTAAACTGCCATCTATTGTTTAATTGACTAGCATGTCAAGTGCCTCATGGGATTTGACTTTGGAAGGAAGGATGCCCAGTAGTTAAGGCCATAGTCTGAGATTGGAGAGATCTGAGTTTAATTCCTGAGTCTACCATGGACTTCCTTTGTGACCCTGGGTAAGCGGATTAGTAGCTCTGCAAACTGAGGAATAGCACATACTCACTTCACAGATGTGTTGTGAGAAGTGATGATCAGGTTGTGAGACAATTGTATAAACACCCAAGAGATCTATAGAAATTGCTGAACTTCCAATTTCTACAGCTTACTGATTTTTTTAACTAAACTATTTTCTTCAATATTACAGATGATTCATGGCTTTCTAATTCAGTTTCATATTACTTTGAGATACTGCATAAGCATTCCTAGTCAATCTGACTCTGTTTTTCCTCCCTAGTAAATCAACTTTAAAACAAGACATCATACTACAGTGTTTTTCTAATTGTAATGAACGCATTTATATGTTGTTAGTAATATATTTACCCAATAGGACTTTTACCATAAACCACCCATTTGACTGTGAGCACTCTTACAAGAGTTTGTGTTGTACTGGAAAGTGAATTTAAAACAATAAGCTCAAGGAATAGCAAAATCCATACACCTGTCTGAAAAATATTTGGGCGCATCTCAAGTGAAGTGCGTTGATCTCCTATTCTGATCTGATTGCAGTCAACGAATAACGTTCCTGCTCCTTAGTCATCAGTAATAAATAATTGATGCCCAAACATTTATGGCTCTCAATGCCATGTAATCTGGCTTCTCTTAAGGCTTTTAAAAGCCTAATGCATGTGCTCTGCAGCTCTTGGGTCTTTTAAACGTGAGTTTAGCTGGAAAGCATTTTAGTGTGGGAGATGCCCTGACGTGGATAAATAGAAGTGATTTCAAAGCGAATGACCCCTGGAGTTGGGTGAATGCTGCAAGAAAATATCTGAGCATCCATCTGTCAGGTTTTCTGGAGGCCCCTGTAAATGTGCTATCTATGTGCTCTCCAGTTCAAGACAGCACTGAGGGTTCCCTCATTGAAATACTCTCATAGCCTCTCTTGTTTCTGTGGAGATATTTGTCCGTAGGCGTTTTCACATAAGTTTGCATGAAAATACCCACTAGCACCAGAAACCTAACGTTATAGTCACCCAATCAGATACTGGAAATGGTACATGTCATATAACTGACCAATCATTTAATTTGCCTTAAAAAATAAAAATAGCAAAGGCTGAACCAGTGGGCACATTCTGAACAGGCTGTAGGCAGAAACATTTCTTCAAACAACTGCAGAAGGGGAATGGTCTGTACAATTCAATCAGGCAATTTGCAGAAGGAAAACTTAAGCTTCACGACATGAATATATTGCACTCTGAGAACAGTTTGACCAGCTGTAGCCACCTCTGTAGGTAAGGTCTTGCTCTCTTTCTGCATGATGGATGCAAGACTTGTGTAGTTGTGAGCACTCAGCCCTGATCAGGTGGCAAAGAGATAGTCCAGCTGGCATGTTAGGGCTGGCCTACACTAAGGGGGAAAATCGATCTTAGATACGCAACTTCAGCTATGTGAATAACATAGCTGAAGTCGAAGTATCTAAGATCGAATTACTCACCATCCTCACGGCACGGGATCGACAGAGGGAGCTGCAGACATCGATTCCGCAACTCCGTTGGGCTTGGTGGAGTTCCGGAATCGATATAAGTGCGTTTGGGGATTGATATATCACGTCTCATCTAGACGCGATATATCAATCCCCGAGCAATCGATTGCTACCTGCCGATATGGCGGGTAGTGAAGACGTAGCCTCAGTATGATGTGTGTCACTTGAATGGTGCATGCCTCAAGCTACAGAGCTGTTTGCCCATCAGGCGAGTTTATCACCAAGGCTAGAATTACTCTGGAGGATTCCAGCCACAGATTCGGTAAAGGGGACAGAAATGGAAAACTCACAGGATCTGCCATCTGCAGGTTAACATTTTTTAAATTTTTGTTTATACAGTCTAAATGCTGTGGAGATTTTTACAGTGCTGCATTTGAACATTTAAGTAGTTGAGAGCAAATGAAAAGCGAAAGAAGCTGGGTAATTTCTCACTTAGAGAACTGGCAAATACTTGCAGACAAATGACAGAATAGGTTTGGTGACCCTAGATCTTGCCTTGTCCACATACTTTGAAATGCGATGTGTCTGCCTCTCTAGTTTTGCTTGGTTTGCTGAATGCTTCTGAAGACAGATATGAAGCCAACCTTTCCCTTGAAAGGGCCCTATTGAACAGCTGTAAAATGACAAACCCCACACATTTAGGCATTCCTTACACACCCAATACATAAGATGACACCAACTCAGCTGATTTGAGGGAGGTGTTCTGACAGCCTGCTGACATTACTTTCAGTACAGATAAGCCTGGGAGGTTATCTCAAGTGCAGCGATATCCTTTAAAAAAGCGAGGAGGAGAATCTACTTTGCACCATGTCACCATGGATAAAAACCTTTTGATGAGTGACAGCACTAGTTAGTGTGTTCCAAAATCCAATGCCTTCTAAGGGCATCTGAGCATGAAGAGACGCAGCCGGATACAAACACCAGTCAGTAAAAGCAGACATAATATAGGGCCAACATTTTCAAGCTCGGGTGACTAAATTTAGGCACCTACTTCTACACATATGCACCTAAATACGTAGCCTATTTGCCAAAGGAGCTGAACACCTTGTGCGTCCATTGACTTAAATGAAATACAAGGGTACCCACGCTTGTAAATGTCAGGCCACTTTTAAGTAGCTGCCTAAATGTGGGTATTTGGTTTTAAAAATATTATGTTGGCTTTTGCGCTACTTTTACTATTGGGCATATGTTGCTAAACTTGGATCCCTGTGCAAACTCTTCTAGAACATGGAGAGTTTTGATTTCCCAGAGGTCTGGTTCAGGTGCATCTTCAGTCATTTTTATATTGCTCATTAGAGCCAAGAATTATTAATCCTGCTGCAAATAAACAGAATTTAGCTGGCAACATTTGTTTAGCTTAAGTGTGGGGATTTGTAGAGTCTCATGTCAAGCATTTAGCCAAATCTCTCTGAGTGAGGCCATTTCGTGGCCCGTTCCTTCCACCCACAAAACTCCATTTGGGCATTCTGAGTGCCTAAGGAATCAAAGATCTGGTCCACCAATGTAGCCATTCCTGGAGTAAATATCCTGTTGTTTATGACCTCACAATATAAGCCAATGCTGATTGGCCAAAACTGACATCGCTCCTAGAATACTGTCTTTAAAAGCACCACATGCAGGAGAATGCCATAAAAAGACTATTCTCCTCTCTTCCTGCTCCTTTTAGTGTGTGGTGTAGCGGTATGTAATTTATGGAGCTAGGTAAGTGCTGGCAGCCAACTCCATACTTCTGTCCCTTTATCATATCCTGTTGTTGCTTTCCAGTGAAAAATACCAGCAGACATTCAAGGTTATTTCCTTTTCATGGTATACTGTGTTTGCAGCCTGATTACATCGACACCACTTACAGGTTTCCTGATGTGCTCTAGCTTTACTGCTCTTGCATCGTGGATTTCTCTTTAGAGACCATATAGCATTAAGGCTGGAAAATTTGGTTGAAATAGTCCTGTATTTTCTGACCGGGCTTTGACTTTTTTCCCAGTTTCTTGTTTTTGTTTTTGCCATCTTCTGGCTGATACTTAAATTGAATTGCCCAGACTGTCTGCTCCTCAGATGTTTTAGTTCATGTGCTGGACAGACGTTTGATACTAAATAGAATCAAACTCTTTACCAAGAACAGGATACAAAAAAGGCGTTTATATGAACAGCCAGAGCTATAATAGCAAGAATGCTAACACACCATGTGCATACATGAGTTTTGGAAGGGTTACAAAACTCTCGTACTTCAAGGTATAAGCCAATCTATATCGAAAAAAGGTTAGAAAGTAAGCTTCCCCTTGGGCTAGCTATTTCATGACTGTTTCTGCAGAATTTCTTGCATTTCTCTAAGAAACATCTGGCTTAGGTGGTGCATGAGTCTGATTTGGACAGAGGGTACTGGATTAGCTGAATCACAGCTCTGATCTGGTTTGGCAGTTCTTAATTCTTTTTGTATTCTGGACTGAAAACAGTATGGATTGCAGCTTTGGCTCGCCTTCTTCTGTGTCTTAAAATGCATGAAAGGGATTAGCATCCAACTTGTTCTCCATTCTGAATACTTGTTCTTCAACTGCATATTAAGCTCAGCTAATATTAAGAACATAAGAATGACCATAGTGGGTCAGGCCAAAGGTCCATCTAGCCCAGTGTCCTGTCATCTGACAGCGGCCAGTGCCAGATGCTTCAGAGGGAATGAACAGAACAGGTCAATTATTGAGTGATCCATCCCCTCTCATCCACTAACAGCTTCTGGCAGTCAGAGGCTTAGGAACACCCAAAGTATAGAGTTGTGTCCCTGACCATCTGACCATTGATGGACCTATCCTCCATGAATTTATATAATTCTTTTTTAATCCAGTTATGCTTTTGACCTTCACAACATCCCATCACAATGAGTTCCACAGGTTGACTGTGTTTTGTGAAGAAGTACTTGTTTGTTTTGTTTTAAACCTGCTGCCTATTAATTTCATCAGGTGACCCCAGGTTTTTGTGTTATGTAAAGAGGTAAAGAATACTTCCTTATTCATTTTCTCCACATGCCTTATGACTTTATAGAGCTCTGTCATATCCTTCCTTCTTCACCTCTCTTCTAAGTTGAGCAGTGCCAGTCCTTTTAATCTCTCCTCAGATGGAAGCTGTTCCATACCCCAAGTTATTTTTTATTGCCCTACCATAGGTGCCAACTCTGTGGGTGCTTCAGGGCTGGAGCACCCACAGAGAAAAATTAGTAGGTGCTTAGCACCCATCGGCAGCCAAATTGCCCACTCTCCCCTACCAGCAACCCCACTGATGACTCCTCCCTCTCTCTCCCAGCGCCTCCCTCCTGCCGTGAACAGCTGTTTCACGGTGTTCAGGTTGGCTCTGGGAGGGAGGGGAAGAGGTGGGGGCTTGGGTGAATGGGTGGAGTGGGGGCAGGGTCAGAGCAGGGGTGGGACAGGGCGAGGGCTTGGGGGAAGATGTGGAGTGGGGGAGGGACCTGGGCAGGGGGGGTTGAGCATCCACAGGGTAAAGGGTAAGTCAGCGCCTATGTGCCCTTCTATGAACTTTTTCCAATTCTAATGTATTTTTTTAAGATAGGATGACCAGAACTGCATGCATTATTCAAGGTGTGGACATGCCATGGTAATAATTGGAGATATACCAATCTCCTAGAACTGGAAGGGACCTTGAAAGGTCATCAAGTCCAGCCCCCTGCCTTCACTAGCAGGAGCAAATGCTGATTTTGCCCCAGATCCCTAAGTGGCCCCCTCAAGGATTGAACTCACAACCCTGGGTTTAGCAGGCCAATGCTCAAACCATTGAACTATCCCTATGGATTTACATAGTAGTACTATGAAATTTTCTGTCTTAATCCCTTTCCTAATGGTTTCTAATATTGTTAGCTTTCTTGACTGCTGCTGCACATTGAATGTATGTTTTCAGAGAACTATCCATGATAGTTTTTCCAGTCCCTGGAAAAATCATGGAGCAGGTCCTCAAGGAATCACTTTCCTCTCCTCTAAATGTTTCAAAATTGATCAGGAACAGTCAGCATGGATTCACCAAGGACAAGTGATGCCTGACTAACCTAATTGCCTTCTATGATGAGATAACTGGCTCTGTGCGTGAGGGGAAAGCAGTGGACCTATTATTCCTTGACTTTAGCAAAGCTTTTGTTATGGTTTCCCATAGTATACTTGCCAGCAAGTTATAGTAGTATAGGCTGGATGAATTAACTATAAGGTGGATAGAAAGCTGGCTAGATCAACAGGTAGTAATCAATGGCTCCATGTCTAGTTAGCAGCCTGTATCAAGTGGGGTGCCCCAAAGGTAGTCCTGGGGTCGGTTTTGTTCAATATCTTCATTAATGATCTGGAGGATGGTGTGGATTGCACCCTCAGCAAGTTTGCAGATAACACTGAACTGGGAGGAGTAGTAGATAGGCTGGAGGGTAGGGATAGGATACAGAGGGACCTAGACCAAAAGAAATCTGATGAGGTTTACCAAGGACAAGTACAGAGTTCTGCACTTAGGACGGAAGAATCCCATGCACTGCTACAGACTAAGGACCAAGTGGCTAGGCAGCACTTCTACAGAAAAGGATCTAGAGTTTACAGTGGATGATAAGCTGGATATGAATCAACAGTGTGCCCTTGTTAACAAGAAGGCTAATGGCATTTTGGACTGTGTAAGTAGGGGCATTGCCAGCAGATCGAGGGACGTGATCATTCCCCTGTATTCCACATTGGTGAGGCCTCATCTGGAGTACTGTGTCCAGTTTTGGGCCCCACACTACAAAAAGGATGTGGAAAAATTGGACAAAGTTCAGTGGAAGGCAACAAAAATGATTAGGGGGCTGGAGCACATGACTTATGAAGAGAGGCTGAGGAAACTGGGATTATTTAGTCTACAGAAGAGAAGAATGAGGGGGGATTAGATAGCTGCAATCAACTACCTGAATGGGGGTTCCAAAGAAGATGGATCTAGACTGTTCTCAGTGGCAGCAGATGACAGAACAAGGAGTAATAGTCTCAAGTTGCAGTGGGGAAGGTTTAGCTTGCAAAAGTGGGGAAAAAAGGTTTTTTTAGCCCCCCTTTTTGGAAAAATGAATTGGGAAAAAAACTTTTTTTGGAAGTAAAGTTTTGGAAAACACTTGGGGGAAACTTGGGTTGTTTAAAACCTAGAAAAAGAAGGTGGGTTGGGACCCTCCCCTCCCCTTAGAAAAAGGGTTTTTTTTAAAGTCAAAGGCTTTGGGAAAACAAAAGCCCCCCGGGCCCTTGGATTTGGGAAAATAGTTTTTGGGGGATTTTTGGTCCCCTGGCCCTTTTTGAGCAAGGAAGAGGGGTTTTTGGACTAAGAAAAAATTTGCCTTCTGAGGTCCTTTCCAACCCTGGGGAAAATAAAAATTCCTATGATTCTCCTATACTAGAATTACATACCACCCCCTGGGCACCTTTAAGAGGCAATACTTCCCCTCTCACAAGCACAGAGTCTGAGTATAGCAAAATCCTTTTAATAAAGGAGGGAAACAATGTGGCATTATGTTGGGGAAACACCACAAACAGGATTCATAACACAAACCATGAGCAAAAGACCCACCCCAAGTAAGTTTGGCAGTATCCTTTTTCCCCTCAGGGTCTTAAGTCCAACACCCCTAAAGATCAACTCAAAGTCCCAAAAGTCCAACACCCCAAAAGTCTCTGTCCCTGGTCAGTGCAGCCCCAGAGTTCAAAAGTTTATCTGCAGAGTTTTACCTGCCCCCCAGCCTGGGTGGAAATGGGAGGGGAGGGGTGCACAGGCTGTTAAGGAGCACCTTACATGGTTTAAGGCCAACTGCCCTGCCTCTCCGTGGGGTTCTGCAGCAGCCTTCACCATGAGCCGCTCCAGCATCCCACAAACCGCTCCACTCAGCTCTGCTCGACTTCACTCCACTTGCCATCCTGTGGGCCACTCCAACTATCCCACGAAATGCTCCTCTCTGCCAGCCGCTTAGCATATATCTTCAGGCTCCCCAACTAGTTAACACAGCAGTCAGTGATTTCAGCTCATAGTAGGGGAGCCCCAGTGCTGGTGCACCATTGGGCCAAAGTGAATTCAGCATAGTAGCCTGTAACTAGACTCTTAATAGAATCAAAATCAGTACTGCTGTTTAACAGTGGAGAGAGGAAACAGTACAATTGGTATTTCAGGCCCTCAAAGGGGACCCATACCATCAAGTACAAATTCCTATACCCAGCTTTTCTCAATTCACTAGGTTTTGGAACCCATGTCCCTTGTCTAGCGAGTGCTACTTGGTTAATGGTGAGTCCCTCTGTCATAAAACAGTTCCACTGGCCTTGATTCACATAATCAGGGTAACAACACTTTATTCTTTCTGTCCCAATAAAAGAGAAACTGGGGATCCCACAGCAGCCAAAGTGACCATTTGGGCAGCTGTGGGCTCATGCTAGGCAGGGTGGGTGTGCCTATGCAAACAAGATCAGCCCCTGAAATTCTTTTCCACAACTCACCACAATTCACCACCAGATGTCAGGGTAAAGCTCATCCTGACTCTGGTTACAATACCATGATCTTTCTTGAGAGCTAACAACTAATTTAGGCCCCATCATTGGGTGTGTACAGTTGGGATTGTGTTTTCCAGTGTGTACTACTTTGCATTTATCAACATTGAATTTTATCTGCCATTTTGTTGCCCAGTCACCCAGTTTTGTGAGATCCCTTTATAACTCTTTTTAGCCTGTTATGAACTTAACTATCTTGAATAATTCTGTATCATCAGCAAACTTTGCTACCTCACTGTTTACCCTTTTTCTCGATTTATGAACAGCCCAGGTTCCAGTACAGATTATTGGAGGACCTTGCTATTTACATCACTCCACTTTGTAAACTGACCGTTTTTCCTACCCTTTGTTTCCTAATTTCTAACCAGTTCTGATCAATCAGAGGGCCTTTCCTCTTATCCCAGGACTGCTTCTTTTGCTTAAGAGCCTTTGGTAAGGGACCTTGCCAAAGGCTTTCTGAAAGTATAAGTACACGATAGCCATTGGATCACCCTTGTCCACATGCTTGCTGACCCATTCAAAGAAGTCTAGTAGATTGGTGAGGCATGATTTCCCTTTACTAAAGTCATGTTGAATCTTCCCCAACAAATCATGTTAATCTCTTTCTGATAATTCTGTTCTTTAGTCTAGTTTCAACCAGTTTGCCTGGTACTAAAGTTAGATTTACTGGCCTGTAACAGCCAGTGTCATAGGTCAGCTGGATTTTAAGGGAGTCATGCGTTCAGCCCCACCTGTAACTAGTTTACCTCTCAGACTAGCGGTCAGGTGATGGAAGGAATCATGTGACTAGGATCTAGGCTTGTTGGGAGGAAAGCATGTGACTAGGCACCAGGCCCTCATCTAGGGGAGGACTAAGAACCTTGCACCAAGGACTGGGATCCAGCAGGAAATATGTTGTTTAAATGTTCTTCTGTTAACAAACCAGATTCTCACAAGGGGAGAGGTATAGTGAAAACATCTGCAATATGGAGTTGATTTGCTGGGGGAAAGGACATTTGTGGCAAGGGAAGCCAGACTGGGTACGATCTACTGCAGAAAATAACCCAAAGGCATTATCAACTGCTACTAGCAATTGTAACTAATACAGTGTAAATTTATGGCTGTTCCCAGCAGATGTATGCAGATGTCTAGAGATGGGGAATTCAACTCTATTTCAGGTTGTACTGTCCACCATAAACCTCTACAGATCTGATTCTCATGTACACTGCTCTGGACATATAAAGGGGCTTTAAAGAGAGGAAGGAGAGCAAATCAACATAGGCCTTAGTGTGGAGATAAGAATCAAACCCTACAGGTCTCTCCTTTCACCACTGTCTCTGTGAAAGCATGCACAGTATGTGCCCTGTGAGTTCTATTTCAGATTCTTCTTTTAACTTCTTCAGAGTCATTGGACAACTTCTCTAAAGAAGGCAATTGCCCTGCTTTTTCCTAGGTAGCTTAAATAAAGCTAGTTTTTCATAGTCATTGTAGCTCTGTTAGAAAGAAACAGTTGATTTAAAGTTTGATTTGAATTTTCTACAAGTTTGGAATGTTTTTACAAAATTGATTTTCTAATGTGTCCTAAACCAGATTATATTTTGCTAGATTAATTGTAGGTTTATTATTTACTTGATGTTTAAATGTGTATATTTCAGAAGATCAAAATTAGGGGTAAATATAGTTGTAAAGAACAATATTGCCCAGATTTTAGTGGGGCTCATGGTAGAAATCTCCTAATAGATGTTGCAGTAGTTGTAATTAATTTTTTTCTTTATATATACTTGAGACTCTTCAGATACATTTTCAGATTCCACCAGAGCCCTTCTCCATCAGATTACCAAATTAAAGGTGTGAAACGCCAAGCTACCCCAGGGTGATGAGACAAACTTTGCTCTCTGGGAAAATGAATTAACCTATTTGAATTTCAGATATGAGGGCCCAGAGCTCCAAGTGATAAATCAGTGTAGCTCTGTTGAGCTCAGTGATGCTAGGCTGGTTTACAGTAGGGTGACCAGATTTCCCAATTTTATAGGGTGAGTCCTGATTTTTGGGTCTTTTTCTTATATAGGCTCCTATTATCCCCTCCTCCCCAGCCCCTGTCCCGATTTTTCACACTTGCTTTCTGGTCACCCTAGTTTACACTAACTGAAAATCTGCCCCTGTGAATGAGAACCTTGACAGATATCTTACTTTGAATTTTAAAAGCAGGTTTTTCCATACAGCACAGTAACCAAAAGCCGCTTACAATAGTCAAACTTAAGGGCTTATCTGTTCGGCTATTTTTCTCTGCTGCTATTCAAATCTTAATGGATATTGAACATTTGCATCTAAACCCAAATGTACTCTGATGGTAACAGGAGATTTGGAAACCTTAACTCCAGTGTCAGTTCTACAAGGGGGATATAGTGTGATATTCTGGCAGTGATCTTCCCATGTGGGCTTGTGTTTAGAGAATGGCTGTAATCTCTTCCACTATAACTACCTGTAATTTATTACATTTGATTGTCAAGGTTCACATGTTGGGCTCCTTTCCTCCCCTAGCAACTCCTTCGAAGGGATTATTTTGGATTTACAGCAGTGTCAATGAGAAAAATCTGCCCCTCAATCTTGTTTCGCTTTCCTAACACTGCTAATTATTAGAGATGCTGTCAGGAAGCCTAATCTTCTGTAAGAGATTTCAACAATAATGTTGAGTACGTTGTTGTGTCTTCTGTACTATTTCCATCTCCTGTGCATTTCCTTTCTCTAGAGAGAAAGGGGTTTGGAGTAACACTCTGCAGTAGATAACAAGGTGGCGGTGAGTGAAGAAAGAAACAGTGTTTTCTACAGCTCTGTCCTGTGAATAGCCCTTGAAAAACAGCACCAGAAGGAGATGCAAATACACGTTGATATAGAGGGTTGCCAACTGATGTAGGGGCCGGTTCTGTTCTCACTGATGTTGATGGTAAAACTCTCATTGACTTCCATTTATTATTTGTTTCTGCACTTGCATCTTGGAGACTTTTATCTACAATGTCATGAGGCCAACTGAGGCAGCTTAGGAAGAGTAAGTAAAGTTATGAACACAGTGCCTTACAAACTACTGTCACTAAAGACCTAAACATAAAGCTCCTTTCACGTGGGCAGAGGAATTACAGCCAAGGTCTTCTGAGCCCTGCTCCAGTCCAAATCAGCTGGGAGCAAGATTGGGTGTAGTGCTGTCCTCAGAGGCTATAGCTCCTGTACCACTACCCTTCCTCTTCTATGTAGGAGTGGTGTCATGGCTGGAACACTGCTGCACTCAGCTAAGCCCTGCTGAAGTCTGCTGAATGACATCTTGGGGCTAGAATCTGCCAGGTGGTTTAGAGCAGCCCTGGAGCTGCCCTAAACTATATTGGGGACAAACTTGCCCCAGGATTGCAGAAACCACCCCTCAACGTCAGCTGCACCCATAGGATGGTGGCCACAGTTGACCGTGGAGGCAATTGTCTGCTTGTTTATGTGCATAAATAGCCCCATTCCTGGTACCATCTTGAAAACGAAACTGCCAGGAACCCACCATATGTGACTGTGTCTATTCAAAACCATCTGTCGTCCATTGGTAAGGCAGAAGGCTAAGTAGCCCCTAAACATGCTTCCATGCAGGGATCTCACCAGATTTGCCCATGTGTCTTTTTCTGGGTGACAGAAGAAGAACCCAAAATTGCATTTAAATATCTCCATGTTTCTATACTGCCTCTTCAATGTTGTATGCTCCGAGCTGACAGAAACAGCACCTGCAATGTGGCTGTTTAATGTCCTGTCACCTAGACTGTTTGTAAAGCGCTGTGTAAATTAAGCAGAGACAGAGGAAGCATTTTGTTTTGGCTCCTCCTCCGGGGAGGCCAAGTAAATAGTTAAGTAGAAATAGACTAATAGACTTTGGGGGACAAAGTAACGATTCAGCTAAAGGTGCTTGGGGAAATGTTGTTCCAGAACTGAAGACTGGGAGACTGAGTAACAATGGCTTCAGTTTATGTTGAGCTTCACACTCTTTATGATCTGCTGCCAAGATCAACCCGAGCGAGAGGAACTGAAAAATAACACGAATCGTGTGGCAGCAGAGATACCCGGCAGCATATCCTGCTCCCTGTAAATATGCCTGGGAGTTAAGAGAGAAATATTGTTGCTATTGTGATGGAGTTAGATTTAAAATAGAAAGAGAATCGTAGTTTTGGGGGTGATAAAAATTGTGCTCCAGTTGTGCTGCTTTCTAATGCAGATCTGGAAAAAAAATGCTTCATGGGTTTGTAGGTGCATACGGGAACGACTCCAGGCCCCAGCACGCCAAGCAAGTACTTGGGGCGGCAAGCCGCAAGGGGTGCTCTGCCAACGCAGCAAGGGCGGCAGGCAGGCTGCCTTCGGCGGTTTGCCTGCGGAGGGTCAGCTGGTCCCACGGCTTCAGTGGATCCTCTGCAGGCAAACCACCAGAGGCAGCCTGCCTGCCGTGCTTGGGGCGGCAAATTCCCTAGAGCCGCCCCTAGGTGCATAGAAAAGCATTTTGCTCATCTGTTACAATGTGAGTGCTCTGCCTTATCTCCATTTTCATTGTGATAATGCTGCTTTGGTCACTCTGAGAAGTTTCGATGGGTTTTACACACCATCTATTGTTGTACGCAAATATCTGCAGCACTGTACTAGCTTTTCTATTGCTATATATTCAGTGGAAGGCTAGCTAGGGCCCTGAGCCTGCAAACATTTGCACACGTTGCTTAGCTTTATGTCCTGTGAGCAGTTCCAGTGACATCAGTTGATGTACTCAGAGTGAGTGAAGTTAAGCACATACCCCAGTTCTTTGTAGGATGGAGACCAAGCAGTTTTCAGAGATGCCTGGCAGTTAAGTCTAGTGGAAGCAAATTTTCTCCAGAGATGCTTTGCCCATGGAAGCTGCACTGTTGTGATCTGATTTCAGCTGCTGCTAAATTTACTTCTCATCCTGTTCTTGAGGGCCATGTTTTTGATGCAGTGTGGTTCAGTAATTAATCTGTTGGAGTCCACTTGTTTAATTCTGTCCATCAAATTAGCATGATAGGCACATTTCTGTAAATAAATATGGATAAATTTAAATAAAATGCAGATCCTGAGATGCAGACATCTTGCTGCACTGAGGGTCCAGGGCTGTCCCTTTCTGAGTCGGGGTCTCCCAGAAGCAAGCATCATCCTGCTCCGGATAGCAAGAGGATTTGGAAAGGGACAGGTTTGGGAGGGAGCTATTGGAGCTGTGACCTCTGGGAGCAGCTCAGAGCGTCGCTCAGTGGCGCTGTCTGCATGCACCAGCATGTCAAGGATGACAGGGATATTTTAGGGCCTGAGAGACTACTGAGGCCCCCCAGGCCATTCTTAGGGAAGCTCAGGCCATGGCCTGGTGTCTGGAATGGGCAGGAATCGCTGCAAATCAGAGCTGTCCCTGGGCGGGTGGGCCTGGGGCGGCAGTGACAAATCCGTCATTTCCAGGACCAATTGTGCCTGCCCGCAGGGCCTAGAGCAGTCGCCCCAATTTACCGTACTTTAGGGTGGCTCTGCCTGGGGCAGAACAGTCAATGGACCCCCAAGAAAGGGCTGCCTGATGTTTGGGCGGTGCTGCGCCTGCACTGGCTGGTGCCTAGTGAGCTTCTGGGTGTGCCACTGGGCGCGCTCTTCCGGCATGGCCAGGGCTTCCACCAAGCCTGCCCAGCTGCCTTTGCTGCCAGTGGTACCACCCTGTGTATGCCTAAGAATCCTGCAGCCCACCAGGGCAATTAAAAGGACCCGGGTCTCCCAGCTGTCGGTACTGCTACTGTGGCAGCGGCCAGGGACCCTCGGGCCCTTTTTAAATCACCCAGGTTCCTGGGCAATTGCCCCCTTTGTCCTCCCCCGCACCAGTGGGCCTGTCTTCCTCCACTTCTGGATTTTCAAGCACTTTATATTGAGGTACGGGCGGCTGCAGGTGTGTACTCTATGTTGGAATTCCCGATGATTTGGCTTCACACCACCCCAACACAAGGCAATATGTATTAGACATAATCTGTCTCCTGAGCTTTTGTTCAGAGGTTCCTATACTTCATTCAAACTGTATGAAATGAAAGATGAGGCTTGATCTTGTTTGGGGGAATGCAGAGCTGGTGCTGGGGACTTTCTGTCGAGGTGGTGAAGTTGTCCTTCAATCAGGCAATGCTAAACTATCACTGAAAAAAATTCAAAAATGGAAGTTTCCTCCCTCCCTCACATGATGGCTTTGAATTGGTTGATTATTGAGCAGGTATTGGGGGTTGAAGGGCTTGCCAGGTTCCTATTGCTTGTGTCAGTTTAATGGAAGCTCCTCTGCCTTGTGTTCTCATGGGTTTGGTGAACCAAAACTGCTTACTAGATTAGTAAGTCAACAGCTCTCCTCTGGGTCTGAGACACAGAGTGAACCTGTACCAGCTCCAGTGAAATGCAATTGTTGTCTGTTTGGATTTGCAAAGTGCCCATCTTGGAGGTAGGTGATTGTCTTGAGCCCAACAGACTGCTTGGCAACTTCTAACCTTTCAGGTTTTGGAAAGCGGAAGCCTGGTGAAATGAAATTCCTTTCCTTCCACTCTGATCCCTGAGTGAGGAGGTGGCTTGTCTGCTCCTTGGGCCTTCAAGTGGACTCTGGGCCTCAGAAGTGCCTTGCACAATTATCATGGAAGCCCAAAGCCACTGAGCAGGCCCAGAAGATCCTGGGAGGTGGGCAAGGGCAATCACTCAGTCGACCAACAGCAGCAACCTAACAAACAAATGAGCTATCATCACACTTTCACCAGTGCCAGGTCATTGATGGCTTTAAACAGCCCTCCCAACACATGCCTCAATGGAAACTGGTCAGTCCTTGAGGAACCACTTTCTGTATTTTGTAAATCAACACCACTCAGTGATGCATAGGGAGAGATCCACTCACAAAGAAGTAGAAAAGTTCTGGTGATTTAAATAAACATAGCCCACTTCATTTCTGTCTGCAAGCTAACTAAATCCAGGGCTTTCCCCCAGGACTCCAAATACAACTTGATTCTCATGGATAAACTGCAAGAACCAGAGAATCATAGATTTTTTTTTTCTTTTAAGGTCAGAAGGGACCATTAGCTCATCTGATCTAACGCAGGCCTTCGAATTTCACACTGTTGAATCCAATAACTAATTTTTCGCTAAAGCCTATCTGCCAGAAATGCATCCCATCTTCATCTGAAAATTTCAAAACGTAGTGAATCCACCACTTCCCTTGGTAGTTTGTTCCAATGGCTAATCATCCTCACTGTTTAAAAACTTGTGCCTTATTTCTAATTTGTCTTGTGTTAACTTCCAGCCACAGTTGCTTCTCATGCCTTCCTCTGCTAGGTTAAAGACCCCTTTAGTAACTGGTATTTTTCTCCCCATTAAGGTACTTGTACAACATAATCAACTGACCACTCAATCTTCTCTTTGATACACTAAACAGCTTGAGCTCCTTCAGTCTCTCGCTGTAAGGCATTTTTTTCAGCCCTTGAATCATTTTTGTGGCTCTTAAGTACGTCACAGATAAAGTACATTCCTGGTACTAAGCATCAAAAATCTGGTTTGCTTTCCACGCAAAATTCCCTGAGCTGCGGAAGTTTATCCTTGGGCGGTGAAAAAACATGAGATATGCTGTGTGCCATGGGGTGAATTTAATTAAAAGAACCAACCCCACGGTGTGAGGCAATCCTCTCCCAAAAGGTATTGGGAAAGCACCACCTCTGATTCCAGCTGTGGTCTCAAGACAAGCACCTAAGTGTCTCAAAAGGAGAAAGGGAAAAACTCGGAGCTGGATCTCACACAAGTACATGGCTGTTCCAGGAGCTTGTAACCAGGGTCCTGTTCCAAAGCTCAGCTTCTCTAGAAGATAAAATCAGTGAAAGGAAGTGAGAAAAGAACAAACAGATTTTAGAAGAACCAACAAGCCTGTATGAATGCACAGCCTGCCAGTGTACCCAACTGCTGTGGGAGATGGTAATGTTTGATAAAGGAGACGAAAACACAACATGGGGGCAGTGAAACAGCTCAGGGGCCTTGTGCTGATACTGGACATGCTCATTAGCATTCCAGAGAACAATTCTACCCGTGATACCAAGGCTAGGCCAGACAGGACATGTTCGACTATCCCGTAGAAAAGAATGCTAGGAGATTGGTGACAACCTGAGTTTTGCCTGTCTCTGTGCACAGAAGGAAGGACATAGACTTGGAAGGTGAGAAGAGAGCAGACTTGATTAATTAAATTTGCAGCAATTAGAATGCCCTTGGGGGGAGGGTTTTAGACTGGAGGAAAACACTGCCCAAGATGAAAACGGGTTTGTTCACAAACCTCTCAGGCCCCAGTTCAGCAAAGCATTTACACATGTGCTTAAGTCCATTCCTAGTCAGCAAAACACTTAGGCACATGCTGAGCTTTAAGCATATGGGAGTTAAGCACTTTTCAAAAGCTGGGTGTGCTTTGCTGAGTAGGGAGGGACTGCTGAATTAGAAGCTAAATCATGGCAAAATAATATACACAGTAATTACTCTTGGCTTCTGTGGTGTAAACCCCAGAGTTAGAAGGGATAGAGGGATGAAACTTTGTGCTCCTTGTACAGGTGTGAAGCCAACTAGGGCCGATATCATTTACAGGAATTATAAAGTTGCTTACCCAGAGTTCCACATTCTGTGTGGTGTTGCTTTATCTGGAATTTGTCTACATTCTGATTGTTACTGTGACTGCACTAGTAAAAGATAGAGTGACTGTCTATCTGTGGTGATTGATTTTATGTTTTCTTCCAGGTTGTTAATAAAAATGTTAAATAGGATGGGGCCACAAAAACTGATCTCTGTGGGATCCCACTAGAAACACACTTGTTCAATGATGATTCCCTATTTAAAGTGACGTTTTGAGACCTGTCAGTTAGCCAGCTTTTATCCATAGAACATTTTATAGTCTAATTTTTTAATCAAAATGTCATGTGGTAATCAAGTCAAATACCTTACAGAAGTCTAAAGAGATTACATCAACATGGCTACCTTTATCAACCAAAATTGTAATCTCATCAAAAAAAATATCAAGTTAGTATGACAGGATGTATTTTCCATAAAACCATGTTGATTGGCATTAATTAGATTACCCTCCATTTCATTCTTTGTTAATCAAGTCTGATAGTAGCCTCTCCATTACCTTGCCTGGGACTGATGTCAGATTGACAGGCCTGTAATTGCCTGGGTCATCTTAGTTATCGTTTTTAAATATTGGCACATTAGTTTTCTTCAAGACTTCTGGAACTTCCCATTGTTCCAAGTCTTACTGAAAATCAAAATTAACAGTCCAGTGAGCTCCTCAGTCTGCAGAGACCCTAAGTGTTGTGTTTTTTGCTTAGTTTCCCACCTGGAGACTCAGACCTGGATCCAGAGTGATTTTTGGGGGACTGGACAGGCCCAGACTGAACTGGCAGTGGCAGCCACAGCAGTACAGAGTTGGCTTTGCAGCAGGGCCTGTGGTGCGGTGTCCTTTCCCCACCACAGGGCCACAATAGCCTGGATGCAATCAAGGAGCCCTGCCCCACCCTGGGTCTGGGATATAGAAACAGGAGGAGGAAGCTAAACAGGTGACAAGCAGCAACTCTGACTTGTACTGGTTGCAAGCCGTAAGTCTCTAGCCTGGGCCTTATGGGCCTAGAGACTTGGTTTTCCTTACTATAAGCTTGGTTGCTCTTTCCTCAGAGCCTTGAGAAAGGGCCTTATGAACTTGGTGAAGCTGCTGCTCTCCTGACCTGGCACCTAAGGAAAAGGGAGGAAGCCTGTCTGCCTCCTGAAATATAGAGGAAATTAGGAGCTCTGATGGCCAGGGTTGGTGTGGAGGCCTTCTGAAAGGGGACATGTTTGCTAGTTTGATGGCTGCCCCCTTCTCAAATCCTGCACTGGGCCAACAGAGCTGACTTCACAGTGCCCTGACAGCTTGCAGCGATGCAGAGTAAATGTGTAGTAAGGTGTGATCAGACTAGTAGTGACAGAGCTGTTGTCACAGAGCTGGGCCAGAAAGCCACGCATCACAGTGGGACATGGTGGTGTGGACATCTCTGGACTACAGCAGACAGGCAGAAAACAGTTACCCATGGTGACCAGTGAGTCTGAGTGGAACCATGAGAGGCATTTTAGGTGGATTGAAATTGTTGTGGGACTATGAGTGCTGGACTGCAACAAGCCAGACAGTTCATTAGAACTGAGGGATTAGCCACACTCCTGGCACAGGTTTTGGGTTTTGTGCATTTTATTACACGTAAATATTTAGATGATTGTTTCTCTTGTTTGGTTTTTCCGTTCCACCCCCACCCCCCAAGAAAAAGCATTTGTGGTTCCAGAGTGTTTAAGAGTGGAGAAGAACAACCTGCAGAGATGACCAGGGAGGTTATTTTTTAATTTCCCAGAGCTAGAAGTAAGAGTCCAGCTCGGGGTGGTAGCTCAAGGCCTAGTAATATTTATTTTAGAAAAGAATCTCTAGGCAGACTGAACCAAGTCATTTTGCAGCCATTGGCACCTGGGGGAAGAAAGACACACGATGACCTGCTGTATTACCTGATAAATACGTACATAGTAGTTCTATTATTGGGTATATCTGCTATATCATGTGGGTCTAATTTTGTAACCTGTGTTGAAGCTGAGTAGCACTTTCACAAGCAGTCCTCTTGAAGTAGAACCTCCATTCCAAGAGATACACTTGTCCTATGAGGGGCCAGAAACATCCTGTGTGGCCTGTGTTTCCAACCAAAGCTAACCAACGCAGCTTGAGTTTTGTATGTTGCAAATGAGCAACAGATTAGGAATGATTTGTCTGAATCAGTTGGTGAAGAATTGCAAATATCTTGCAGACAATTAATGAAAAAAGAGGAGATTACATTCATCAGATAAATTAAATGCCTTGCCATAAAATTATTCACCCAGCCATAGTAAATACTTCCTTACCAGCTGTAAAATATTACATTTCAGCCTACAGTTTAAGAATCACTTGTCCATAGACAATGGGCTCCAAAGGATGATCATCAACCCATCTAAACAGTGACATGGGTGTAATCAGAGGAGGGATCCATTTTTCAAGTTTGGTGATATGTCAATTTTCCCTCTTAATAAACCCTTTGCACTGAGCTGGACTATGCTCGTTTTCTGTTACATTGTCAAATCTTCTGTAGCTCATTCTCAAAAGGAGGAATATTTCGAATGTTTCTGATTTAATCAGGACAGGTAGTAGTGTGAGTACTCTCTTACCTTGCAAAGCTAAGCAATTAAATACCTATAAGGCACTCCACAGCTTGTAGATTTTAGAAGCCTGCCTTAGCTTTTTGTTTTAAATTAGTCATAGTTATATCAGACAGATAGTGCCATGAATCAGCAATGCATTAGGTGACATTAATCAGCTCTTGCGTCTGATCTGAATGTTTTACATCATGTTGTCTTGCAAACTGATTTCTTTAAAGTCTACATGAAAAAAGGAATGGAATGTCTGATGACAGTAGCCTCCAATTTTTAACACATTAGGCACCAAATTTTCCAGTGACCTCAAGATGGCCTCCAAAATGGAGCATTCAGAACCCACGTTTCTGGACACAAACTGAACCGGGTGCAGCTGTGAATCTGACCAACAAAATATGCCACCTGAAGTGGCTTTCAGATATTAAGTAAGCCAAGTGTATGACTCGAATGGAGAGGAGACTACATAAATACTTAAAACATCTTTTACAAATTTCATTCTTCAATACACTTCCTTAATGCACTCTTTCCCCAGTGTAGTGGAAAGCTCGGATACGCTTGCTGAAGTGCCAATCAAGACTATATGTCAAGTTAACTCACTGGTTGCCCCCAATGTCCTAAGAGGACTATTGGTTGGCTGGCATTTCATGGCCCCCTGTAGGCCCTGATCCCGCAGCATTTGGGCAGACAGCTACATGTATACTGAGCCCCATGAGTGTCGTAGGTGGTAATGTTGGCTCAGCAATGAGCCTGCATGCTGCACGGTGCCAGGTTGGGTGTTAAATGGGAAGCAAAAGGATCAGAGGCTGATCTGAGTAATCAGAAACATGTTATGGATTTGACAACATTTGGCCTCATATCTATAAAAGAGGAGTGAGTGCTCTTGATATCAATATTTTCTTTAGAGTCACACAGCAACTTCTCAAATGTGTTTATATACACCTCTCAGTAAGGCTATCATAACCATCTGAACTAAGAATCATGGGGAGAGCCACTTCGTGGCTTCAAAATGTTAATGAAGTCGTTGGATGGAAATCACTACAGAAATGCAAAATATTAGCATATGTCAGGCATTGCAGAAACCTGAATGTTTATGGTGCTGATGGATGGATGGGTTGGTGGGGGGTGGAATCAATAATTTTGGATATCAGTTCCGCTGATTAGGTGGAGGGGTTTCTCCACTGTCTACTCCCACTGGTCTTCTAATTGGATTATGGCAACATCTCTTCATAGAAAGGGTCAGTTGCTTTGTGTTTGTGCGCGTAGATTGTGTAACTTGGTGTTAGATTTTCAAAAATGCTTGACTTTGGCCTAACTCTTCTATTGAAGTCAATGGGAGCACAGCTAGGCTAATGGGAGAGTCAAACCAAAGCCAGTGGGGCAGGCAGCTTCCTTGCCTGTCAGGAACTCCAGTACCTTTGGGTAGTTTTGTCCCAACCTCAGCTGAGTGTATAGAATCTGAAAATCCCTTATGTGCGCGCTCGCGTACACACACTCTGTATTTCCTTTGGAGTATACAGCTTGTTTTCATTTCTGCCTGAACATTCTCTGGTGGTTGTAATTTGGGGGTACAGTCTATTTTAGTGGTTGCAATATGTACTTTTATTTTCTAGGGAAGTGATGAAAATTTTCACTTGCCTCATTCATTTTGTGCCAGCAGTAAGTCAAGGAAAGGTCTGATTCAGGCTTCAGCTCTCAGTTCTGGACGTGCTGTTATGTGCCCTGACACCTAGAACATTGCAGGAAGCAGCCACAATTTAAAAAAATTCACTTTTCCTAGGGGATTGTTTACTTTACTCACTTGCTTGGGATCCCTCTCAAGTGTCTCTTGTCACACTCCTTTTAGATCCCAATTTACCTCAGTCTCACCCAGAGTTACTGCGATTGGCAATCTTCTGTTTATAAATTACTAAAGCTGGGGAGGGGCTAGAATTTCCATTTTGTGGGAAATTCTGCCATTTTGAAACTTGCTTTTATTTCACTGGTTCACCTTTGTCCATATGCTTGTTGACCCCTCAAAGAATTCTAATAGGTTGGTGAGACATGATTTCCCTTTACAAAAGCTGTGTTGACTCTTTCCAACATGTTTGTATACGTGTCTGATAGTTCTGTTCTTTATTCAACCAGTTTGGCTGCTGCTGAAGTTAGGTTTCAGTGGGTGCACACATATTGTATTCCTTCGCAGGATTTGGTGGTTAAGTCCTTTAGCTTAACTTCCTGATCCTGAAGGTTGTGGATTCAATTTTCATTGAAGGCTAAAATGACTGTTGTTGCACATACAACGTATTGTGGAGACAAAAGAATAAAAGTCTGATCATAAAGTTACTCTCACCAATGTGATCCATGGCTTTGAGCTACTGAGGCACTGAGTTGGCCATAGAGCTCTTTTTTTCTTCAGTTGCTCACACGTGAGCTCAGTAAAGGGAGAGAGACAGCAGATGAGCTTTTCAACATCTTTGCTGCAGTCTGGCTTTCACAATCAGTAAGATCATCTCCTCAGGAGGATCTTAGCTGGAATTTGTATTGAATTTAATGTTAACAAATACAAGCAGCTTCCTAGGCTGTTTGCATGGTTTACAGGACAGACCCAGCCAAGTTCAAGGTAATTTTTCAGACAGATTGCAGACCAGAAATTGCAGGGAGACCTGATGGGAAGTGGGAGGAAGGCCATGCTTTCCAGAACCTCAAAGGGGTACAGAGAAGGGAGAGTTTAATTGTAACATGCAAAACATTTGATCTTGTTAAGAAAAATCTCAGCTACATGCTGAAACTAAGCTGAGACAGTTGGAAAATCCTGCATTAATTTCCAAAGATATTGCACAGCTAAATGACATAAGCCCTGCTGTTGTTACAGCATGTTCCCCTGCTAGCTATGCAAATAGATTGTCACTCACCCCAGTATTCCTACATGACTTGGTTGTGATTACATGGCCCTGGAATTGCTTTCTCCTGGCTAAATTACTCCATAGACATGCGCACGTGGGCATGCGCAAAGGGAAATGGAAATGGTGCTCAGCTCTCTGACCCCAGTACACTTTAGTTAATGAGTCCAGGTACTGGATAGACAGGGTCAGCAGTTCATCCATCACTGGACTGACAGAGACTCAATTGTACAAGGGGAGGTAATGCACTATATATTGAGCAAATTGGATCTTTGCCTTTCCACTTCCCCACCAAAAAAAAAAAGTTTCCATCATGTGAAGGTTTATATTGTGATTTGCTGATATATGAAATGCAAAAAATCCTGCATCAGGAACTATACCTGCCTCGAATGCATATTAATCCCTGGAATATTGTGCTATCTTTGTTTACTGGACTCAGTTCTCTGCAGTGGATAGAGAGAAAGGCAATGAGTCATTGGCCTTTACCTTGAACAAGGTTCTTAATCCTTTTGTTTACAATATATTTAATTACACTGGACCAAATCCTGACTGCTGTCTGCATTTGCTCTGGTATTTACACCTTGGATGGGGTGCATCCCATTCATGCTTGCCATCTCCCAGCATCTAGGCCCCTTGTTATTAATTATTTGTAGGATGATAACACCTACCCTCCCCACTCCCATGAGATTATGGCCCCACTCGACAAGGTGTTATACAAACACATAAACCCAGTGTTCCGGAGTTCTGGCAGGCAGCAGTGTGCCATTAAAAATCCTGCCCGGCCCAGCCCAGTCCGGCCCGCTCTTCTCCGCCCTCTGCTCCCACCGCACCCCTAACACCCTGCGGGGGCAGGGGGCAGAAGCTTGGTCCTGCTGGCTCCCCTGCCTCTTCCTGTAGTGTGCTGGGTTCCTGCCCCTCCTCTGCCTCTCCATCCCTCCCTCCCTGCCCGCCGATGGGCTGATGGCCCTTGTGAGGGAGGGGGTCGGGAAGGAGTAGAGTCAGCATACTCGCTGTTCCCTGCGAAGGCAGAGGACAAGTCGGGGCAGGGCCTTGGGGAAGGGGGGGGGTGGAATAGGGGCATATCTTCTCCAGCCCCCTGCCCTGACCCCCCTCACACCACACCCTTTGCCCTGAGCCCTGCAGCCCTGCGCACCCCCCAGGCCCCTGCCCTGAGCCCTGTGCCCCCCTCATATACATATACCCCTCTGCTCAACTCCTTCATGATCCCAGCCCTGACTCTTGCACCCCTCCACATATCCAGCGCCCCCATGCACTTCCCACATCCTGACTCTTGCATCCCCCACATCCCCACCCTGAGCACCAAATGGGAGCTCCGGCACTACCACCCCACATTCCCACCTGCACCCCTAGCACCAAATGGGAGCTGCCCAGGTAAGTGCCTCACACCCAAACCTCCTGCCCCAACCCTAAGCCCCCTCCCTCATTCTAGCTCCTGGCCAGACCCTTCACTCCCAGCCCTGTGCTCAGTGCACTCCCACCCTCAGCTCAGTGCAGAGAGAGGAAGAGAATGGGCCAGAACCAGGTAGAAGGTAGGTACCCACTGTATGTGGGCAGGGCCGGGACCCCAGACCCCAGCAGTGGGCTGAGTGGATCCAGCAGCCAGGATCCCGGCTGGCAGGAGCCGGCGGATGGAACCTCTGAGTGGCACTCTTCCCAGCCGGGGTCCCAGCCACAGGCCCCACTCAGCCTGCTGCCGGCCTAGGTGAACAGAACCCCAGACCAGCAGTGGGCTGAGTGGGCCAGTGGTAAGATCAACATTTTAATTTAATTTTAAATGAAGCTTATTAAACATTTTGAAAACCTTGTTTATTTTACAATACAACAATAGTTTAGTTATATAATATATGGACTTATGGATAGAGACCTTCTAAAAGCATTAAAACGTATTACTGGGACGTGAAACCTTAAATTAAAGTGAATAAATGAAGACTTGGCACACCACTTCTGAAAGGTTGCCAACCCCTGGCCTATAGGTTAAAACCAGCACCTTTAACTCTAACTAGATATCTACTGGAATCTAATGCAGATCCTGGAGCATGGATGTAATATAATCCTTTTATGAAACTCCACTTAATAAGCAGGCCATGGCATTGTACACTACTTTCCATTTTTGATCTCCAATTCAATGTCATGGATATTTGTGTCATTATGATATTTGTGCTAAGGCCTGAATTAGAGAGAAAATGGTACACTCTTCTTGCCAGGAACACATAGGAAAACGTGTTCTTAGGCATAGCTGCTAGTGGGGCATACAGAATGAGGACAAGTGAACTGGTTTAGATACACTCTGACATCCCCTAAAAGAAACAATATCACACAGACCCTCTTCCCCCTACCTTGAACCTCCATCAAACTTTTCTGGGGCTTGTGCCTGTTAGCTTTTCCCTGTTCTTGAATATCATATAATGTTGCTTGGGCCAATCAGGGTCTGAGGTCAAGTGCTGAAATATTGCTAGAAAGCTTGCCATCATGTGACTTGCAGTTTTACAGACCCAAGAGATTTAGATAGTTTGGAAACTCTTCAAATGAACACCCAGACTTCTGAGTGCATCACTCAACGTGATCTCAAAACCTCTCAAGCAGTGCTTCTCAGCCTGGGTTGTGTATACCCTTGAGGGCACACAGAGGTCTTCCAAGGAGTACATCAGCTTAGTTTTACAGCAGGCTACCTGAAAAGCACTAGTGAACTCAGTACAAACTGAAATGTCACACGGACAATGACTTGTTTATACTGCTCTATATACCCTATACTGAAATATAAGTACAATATTTATAGTCCAATCGATTTATTTTATAATTATATGGTAAAAATGAGAAAGTCGGCAACTTTTCAGTAATAGCGATGTCTGATTTTGTAAGCAAGTAGTTTTTAAGTGAGGTGAAACTTGGGGGTTACGCTAGACAAATTAGCCTTCTGAAAGGGGTACAGTGGTCTGGAAAGGTTGAGAGTCATGCCCCAGAGACCAATCCATTACACCTTTAGAGGCCAGCCATCAAATTCCCAAGAAGAAACCCATTAACTAAAGTTTCCTGCCTGGTTATTTCATCACCATGTGCCGGCGTGAAAGAAAACCAAAACAGGAGATCATTCAAATGTGGATCTGTGCCTGGGGAGCCCTGACAGCACAAAGACACCTGTAAGGTTTCTGATTGTTATATTTTGCCATTGTGACTTCTTTCTATCACAGTAATGCTCCCAGAATAAAGACAAATACCACTTAACACTGTCAGCAATGACAGCAGGGTCTTGTATTGTCCCTTCTGGCCGAGTGTAAAATGCAGCGAAATGAGGGCGTGCTCTGTAAATTAACCCACCAAACACACATATACATTTGACATAGATGCAACCTAATGCACACCCTTGGCTTGTCCCCTCCTGAGGCAGTGCACGCTTGCCACGCTTTATTCCTCAGCCCCCTCAGCCTTTTGCTGCTGCTATTGTACTTCTGCTCTGAAAGCCTGATGGTCCTTCCCAGCTAACCACGATTGGAATATGCAAGTGAGGGGCCAGTAGTATGGGCCAAAGCTTCAGCTGGTGTAAATCAGCCTTGCATCACTGAAGTGGAGGAAGCTACTCTGATTGGCACCACTTTGGGCCTGGCTCCAGTACTTTATTTAACAGCACACTGTGTTGCCCTGTACTGCGAAGCCTGCGACGCTGCTCATCTCTCAGGTGATGCCAGGATTACCAGTCTCCTGTGTTCAGGTGCTACCATGCCACCCGTCTCCTGTGTTAATGCTGCCATGCCACCCGTCCCTTGTGTCCCCCTTCACAACAACTGAAATATTTGTTTTCTTCTCCTTCGGAGAGGAGAGTGCTAAGGAAAAAACCCCTCTCGCCTAGCCCATGGCCCACCTCAGACTGGTCAGCATTATGGCATTTGGTAGCATGAAAAGATTAAATGCAGGTTTGAGTACGGTGCTTTCCTCTTTCCCTCTCCAGCATGCCTGCACAGCAGGAGCCGTTATCGGGCCTTTCTGCTTGGGGACACTCTAGAATGTATTTGTAGGTTTTCATTTTTCCTAGCTGTTCATGCACTACACCCTGGGCCTGACTGAGAGCTGAGGGAATCGAACTGTAGGGAGCTGGCAAGCTTGGGGCTAAGTCAGCCCTAAATACAGGATAAGCCACAGCTACATTGAATCAGGCGTTGGCAGGGCAAAAAAAGCAGGAAGATGCTAGTAAATTGGGAGAGTTTAAGAAACTGTACCTAGGCCTGTGGGTGCTGCATGGAGTAATAAGAAGGCTCCTGCAGGGCTCTGAGTCAACACGGGCTGAGAATTTGCAGAGAAGGTCAAACTCCAGGCAGGGGGTACAGTCAGCCAGCAGATGATCCTTAGGGAGGAGGGGCTGTGCTGGACTGAAACTGGGATAAAGGCTGTGGGGCTCCTGGTTGGGATTGTTTGTTTCAATTAGCTTTGTACAGTGACTTCTTAAAAGGGCCCTGGAAAGAGAACACAGGCAGGCTGCCGTAAAGGGACATCTGTCCATGAGAAGGCACTCGGCTGAGGGCCACAATACTACAGGGAAACCAAATGGGTGCAGCTTAAGTACATCTCTGGTCTTGTCAACAAGTATGTAATGCCAGCTTAGTCTCACTCACATAGTGGTAGTTGGGGTACCAGGTGTACGGTTTTCGAATGGAACACCTGGTCAAAAAGGGACCTGGCAGCTGACCGGGCCATTTAAAAGTCTGGTGGGTGGTGCAGGCAGGCTCCCTACCCAGCTCTGCATGGCTCCCAGGAAGCTGTGACATGTCCCTCTGGCTCCTAGGTGCAGGGGCGGCCATGGGGGCTCTGCCTGCTGCTCCCACCCCATGTGTTCCCAGCCAATGGCAGCTGCGGGGGTGGCAGCCGCTCACAGAGCCAGAGGGACATGTTGCTGCTTCCCAGGAGCTGCATGAGTAAGTGCCGCCTGGAGCCCTGACCCCCTCCTGCACGCCAACCCCCGTCCCAGCCTGGAGCACCCTCCAGCATCCTGAAACCCTCATTTCTGGCACCGCCCTGGATCTCATGCCCCCCAGCCAGAACTCTCACCCTCCCCCCACCCCAGCCCCTTGCCCCAGTCTGGGGAAAATGCACACGTGAGCGAGGGTGGAGGAGAATGAACGACGGGGGGAGGGAGGGTAGATGGAGTGAGTAGGAGTGGGGGCTCAGGAAGGGGGGCAGGGGCGGGGCCTCAGAAGGAGCAGGATGGGGGCAGGGCAGGGTGTTTGTTTTTCTGCCATTAGAAAGTTGGCAACCCTTAAGTGGTAGTGTGGATGCTTGTAAGGACCTGTCTATACTGGCAAGAGGGGCTTTTCACACCAGTATAGTTGCAGCTGTGATGCAAGCCCCTAGGACAAATGTACTGATCTGGTATGAACTGTGATTTGTATCAGTGCAGCTCATCCTCCTTGCAAACTGAGTTGTGGTGTAGTGGCTAAACCTTGGAAATACTGCAGTCAATGTATAAACCAGCATATATCCCGTGCATTGTACACAGTTTCTGGGGAAACAGTACATGACTGTCAGCACTTTTCATCCCTAGTGAACTGGGGATGTTTCATGCATGCAGGGTTTTGAACTGGGGGAAGCTTGGCTAAAGTAGTACATTTTGGCAGGCAGGTTGAAGCAGTGAGTGTTTAGAGGAGATAAGTGTTCTTGCTCTGATGGGGACATGACCAGGCAGGTTTCCTGATCCCTCACCTACGCATGCCCCTCCTTGAGACAATACTCTTATCCATGGAGGAAATGTACAGACAAGCCGGAGCAAATTACAGCTGCGAACCCACTGGTGTGACCTGAACAAACAGCATCCCTATGTACAATCTACGGTATCCTAATGCTGGTGCAGTTCCCAGGACAGGGAGTGATGGCAGGGGAGACTTCCAAAGGCAGTACCACAGCCAAATGCAATCTCTGAACTACATAAAGCCGGGAGGGCGGGTAAAAGGGTGAGTGTCTTTTAAAGTGACATTAATAAGGCATAATAGGGAAAAGAGTATGTAAAAGAGAAGATGGTGCTTAAAAGGAGGTAGAAGCAGCTAGAGTGGGGAGAGCCTGTCCCTGCATGTGTCTAGGGGGTTGCTGTACCTATGCTCCACATATGCGCTACTCAAGATAGTTAAGTTGAAAGCAGACTGCAAAGAGCTACAAAGGGCTCTCACAAAACTGAGTGACTGGGCAACAAACTGGCAGATGAAATTCAGTGTTGATAAATGCAAAATAATGCACACTGGAAAACATAATCCCAACTATACGTATAAAATGATGCGGTCTAATTTAGCTGCTACCACTCAAGAAAGAGATCTTGGAGTCACTGTGGCTAATTCTCTGAAAACATCTCAATGTGCAGCAGCAGTCAAAAAAGTGAACAGAATGTTGGGAATCATTAAGAAAGAGATAAATAATAAGACAGAATATATCATATTGCCTCTATATAAATCCATGGTACACTCACATCTTGAATACTGTGTACAGATGTGGTTGCCTCATCTCCGAAAAGATATATTGGAATTGGAAAAGGTTCAGAAAAGGGCAACAAAAACTATTAGGTGTATGGTACTGCTTCTCTATGAGGATAGATTAATAAGACTGGGACTTTTCATCTTGGAAAAGAGACGACTAAGGGGGGATATGACAGAGGTCTATAAAATCATGACTGGTGTGAAGAAAGTAAATAAGGAAGTGTTATTTACTCCTTCTCCTAACACAAGAACTAGGGGTCGCCAAATGAAATCAATAGGCAACCTGTTTAAAACAAACAAAAGGAAGTATTTCTTAACACAATGCATAGTCAACCTGTGGAACTTCTTGCCAGAGGATGTTGTGAAGACCAAGACTATAACAAGTTTCAAAAAAGAACTGGATAAGTTCATGGAGGATTGGTCCATCAATGACTATTAGACATGGTAGTGTCCCTAGCCTGTGTTTTCCAGAAGCTGGGAATGGGTGATGGGATGGATCACTTGATGATTACCTGTTCTGTTCATTCCCTTTGAAGCACGTGGCACTGACCATTGTCAGAAGACCAGATACTGGGCTAGATAGACCTTTGGTCTGACCCAATATGGCCGTTCTTATGTTCTTACATAAGCATGCAGGGTGGGATTTTCAAAAAGTGCCCAAGGCTTAAGTCCTTAAAGGTATTTAGGTGCCCAACTCCCATTGATTAAAATACCTTTGAGGAGTTGGGCCTAAGTGACTTAGGAGCACAAGACCCTTGAGTCTCCACCACTGGCAATTTTTAACCTTAGGCTGGATGTTTTTCTAATAGAGATGCTCTAGTTGAAGCAGGAATCCAGGGAAGTTTTGTGGCCTGGGTTAGGCAGGAGGTCAGACTGTGTGATCACAGTGGCCTTAGAAGCACACTGACTTTCATCATTCTAGGTCAGGTAGACATCCTGAAAATGCCACCCATAATTTGAAGACTTGCTTGCCCCTTACATCTTGCTTGGTCTAACATGTAAATGGAGAGCCCATCCTCAGCTATCACCTCTGGCTCCAGGTATCTATTACACATGCTTGTTCCACATTGATGTTCCACCTTGCACTCCTACTATTTCATTCTATCACTGGGTCCTCAGCAGAGCCAAATCGTCAGCTGTGCTTTGGAAATGCTGTGGTCAATGGACAAAGGAGCCAGTCCTATGCTCTTTTCTTTTCTGCCTGTGTTGAGCCCAGTCCTACTCCTATTGATGACAATGGCAAAACTCCCAGGGACTTCAGTAGTAGCCTGACCAATCCCATTTTGTTGGGAAAGCAACTCAGGTCTTGGTTATCCTGAGGCCCTTCTATGCCATTCTGGCAGCAAGAGAGGGCTTTAAGTGGGTGGAGAGAGCCCTAAAAATCCCTCTGTTCAGGGGCTTCCCACCTGATGTAGAACTGGTGTAAATGCTAGTGCATCATCCTTGCTCCAGGCAGGAGGCATGGCCTGAGAGTACTGTATGATGGCCAGTCACCAGTTCGCAGGGCTCATTGTGAGGAGGAAAGCAGAGTGTGGTTAGAGCAGCCTTAGGATCTTGCACAGCCCTAGTGTATGAAAGGCACGAAAATGGCTTTTCCCCAAGCCTCATTCTTGTTGCAAGTGGAGGAATGGAGTAACTAAGAAGCAGACCTATAGAGTTTACAAAGGAAGCACTATTAAAGAAGAAGAAAAGGAAGATGACTTGAGATCTGACATCTAAACGTTAGCTCTCCAGATGTATTGATCCCTCATCTTCTTTCAAAAATAATGCATTATTTAAGAAGGCAGATGAAAATTTATTTTGCCAGTATAAAAGCAAGACCATTGCTTAGACCTCACCCCCTCCAACCCCATCTCAGTTAGAGCTCTAATTATCCATCTTTGGCCAGAAGTCCTCTCATTCCTCCCAGTTGTTACAAGCTCTTGTAAACCACTCTGCAGTGTCAATAAATGACATCAGCTGTGTAGCACAGCAAGTGCTTGCCAAAGACAAGCTCAACAATTTGGGGAGAGATTCATGCCTCACCATCTTCTTGTGGGGGATGGTGTTTCCTAATGGAGATGTTCACGTTAAGAGTTCTTTCTGGAACTGTTCTAAAAATTGAGAATTAGTGGACTTGGTTGTAAGATTGTGTCAAGGAAAAGGATACTGGAGAGTTGCATAGCTGGAGGACTGGGTCAAGTTTCATTAGCATAGTCTCCAGCTGATAGTATTTTATGAACTTGCTAATGAAGTCAAAGAATGACTTAGCTATATTTACTTGACACACCATTTGCTCGCATAGGCACCGGTTCAGGAAAGAACATAAGTATGCCATTTTATTCAGGACAGCGCTTATGCATGTGCCTGGCTTTGTTCCCATTTTTAAAGCCAGGTACTATGTTTGCCTTTCTCCAGTCCTCTGGGACCTCACCCATCCTCCAGGAGTTCTTAAGGATCATTGCTAATGGTTCCAAGATTGTATCAGCTAGTTCCTTAAGTACACTAAGATGAATTTCATCAAGCGTTGCCAACGTGAATCCATTTAACATATCTAAATAGTCTTTAACCTGTTCTTTCCTTATTTTGGCTTGTGTTCCTTCCTCCTTGTTAAAATTAAGTGTGTTGAGAATCTGGTCACCATAAACATTTTTAGTGAGGACTGAAGCAAAGTAGGCATTAAACGCTTTACCCTTCTGGATGTCATTAGTTCTTAGCTCCCCTTCTCTGCTAAGTAGAGGACCTTTCCTTAATCTTTTTCTTGCACTTAATGTATTTAAAGAATGTCATCTTATTGTCTCTGATGCCCTTGCTAGGTGTAACTCATTTTTCTTTTTTGTGCTTTAGCCTTCCTGATTTTTGTCCCTGTGTGGTTATGCTATTGTGTTGTACCTCTCCTTAGCAATTCATCCATGTTTCCAACATTTTGTAGGATTCCTTGTTATATTCAGGTCATTAAAGAGGTCCTGATGAATTTCTTTCACTGTTTGCTTCATCACATAGGACCAGATTCTGATAATCTTACTTACCATGACTTGTACCTTATTTCTCAATTAATCCCATTCACTGCAGTGGGCTCACTTGTGGAGTGAGATACCCTTATTTGTGTTGTGCTGGAGTCTGGCTCTGTATTTCTAAGCACTTTAAGAGAAATAGTGTATGTGATGGCTTGCAAAAGCATTTTAAAATCAATAAAGGGGTGGGAGTGTGCAGAAGGGGACTGACTTACACCAAAAATATCACTGTGGTATATTTTTTTTAATGCTTTGGGGAGAGGGAAGCATTGTGGAGTTAGTTCAGATCAGCATCCCAGTATTGCAACGTAATCTCTTAAAATATGTAATAGACACATGAAAAATCCCTGTGTTGTTAATGTGGATGCCTGATTTCTCCCCATGACTAAGATAAACACTGAAAGTGCAATCTTTAATCAGGTGTTTTTAGCACTCTAAGGGTTTTTTTTTTTTAAACATCTGTTCTTTGAAGAGCTTCAAGAGAAACTCTGCTTGGGTAAGAAAGTCATGTGCCCAAACTGACCTATGAAGCATAGACTTATTTTAGCAAAGCAAGACTCTTATCTTTGCAGCTGGTGTCTCTGTTTTTTTTTAATCAGGCAAAAGACTTGAGGCTTCTGTGGCACAGAACTAGCACTGGAACGATGCCACAGCTGAGCTCAGGTAGTTCCCACAGGTGCCTCTAGACTAGGGTGACCAGACAGCAAATGTGAAAAATCAGGATAGGGGGCAGGAAGTAATAGGAGCCTATTTAAGAAAAATACCCCAAAATCGTGTCTGTACCTATAAAATTGGGACATCTGATCATCCTACTCTCATGCTCCAATGTGTCTGTTAGTCTATAAGGTGCCACAGGACTCTTTGCTGCTTTTACAGATCCAGACTAACACAGCTACCCCTCTGATACTACTCTAGACCAGCATTTCTCAAATGTGGCCACCGGGGGCTTTCTTGTGACCACAGCCTCCTGGGTGATGATGGTGTGGGGAGTAACACTTCACCAGGGCCGCCACCAAGGGCTGGTCTCTGTCCTTTTCTGAAACCACAAACACTGTAGGAGCAGGTGGCCAGCATGAGTTCCCCACCTTCCTGGGGACAATGAGCCTCAGGCTTAAGCCCTGTGGTGGTGGGTGACAGGTTCTGGCCATGTGGCTGCAGGCTCCATCCCCCAGTCGCAGGGCTCCAGATTCACCCCACGCGCATCATCCCTGGCCCCTGCTGCCTCCTCCAGTCCCTATATGTGCACCAAGTTCCTGCCCTGGGCTCACCTTCCCCATCTTCTCTGACCCCCGCAGCCTCCCATCTGTCGGCCCTTGGCCCCCTACCCACCTTCCCATCCAGGGCTTAATTTGTCCCGCAGCTTGCCGGGGCTGAGTAAGTCTGCTGTGAAAAGTGATATTGTTAATATCACTTTTCACAGCCTCCCAGCTAGCTAGCAACTCTGCTATGAAAAGTGATATTAACAAATATACAAATGTCATTTTTTCTCAGTAGCACACTTACTAGCTAGCAAGTCTTAAAAAACCCACCAAAAAAAACCCACCAAAAAAAAAAGCAAAACATGCAAAACACCTATTTGTGTTTCTATTATGTTTAGGTCCAGAATAGAGACAACTGTACATTATTTTTAATTATTGAGTCTGCAAAAAAAAAAAAAAAACCCTACATAAATGACAATGATTTGGACATGTATATGTGCATATTTATTTGTTTTTCCTAAATTTAATTAAGTATTTTAGGAAAAATTGTCAGAGTGGACACTAGTGAAAGTTGGTGGCCACACTCTGAGGCTACCCAAAAATTTGTTGCGAGAACCCCTGCTCTAGACCTCCCAGGAGAGGAGGTCAGATGAAATGAAAGTGCTTGGGTACTCAGAACAAGTTGTGGCAGCCTGATTCCAAAACTGCCTGCACCTCACCTATAGAACTGTCTATTTTTCAGGTTGATGATCAGGAATGTTGGATTCACAGCTCTATTACTAAAACCGTTGGAGTTACACGAGGGTCAGAATGTATGTGAGTGAGCGAGCGAGTGGAGGCTCAGACCCCTTGTCCAGAATGGTTTTAGAGTGTGTCCTTATCTATCAGGAGTCCCTTAAGAAAGGAGGACTAAGAACAGACAGCCTGAATTTAATTCCAGAAAAAGCATTCTGCAGAAACATAAAGGTGACAATAACACAAACAGGAATTTTCAACAAAGAAAGTCTAGGTAAGTGATGGTGTTTTGAGCAAAGCTATGGAAAGTAAGTTATCAGATGTCCCCCTTCCTGGGGACTGTGTCAGAAACAAAACAGGGGAATGTGGACTGGGGAAAGGAGGGATTCACAGAAAAGGAGGTATTTTAATTCAGCATTTCTTCTTAAACTAGGGCTGGGTTGCCATTTCTAGCTAGAAACTGGAAATGAGTTGCCTGTTTACATATTTTAAGATGAAATCTTAACAGAGTAAATGCCACATAAATAAACATCAGAAACAATACCAAGCACTGCTTGAAGGGATGGATTAGTAGGGCAAGCTCCTCAGCTGATGTAAACCAGCATTGTTCCATTGACTTCAGTGAAGCCACTTCGATTTGAGGAGCTGGCCTCTAGATTTCCAGACCTATTTTTATTTTTTTTTTTTGAAATTCAGAGTTAAGCTCTCTAAAGGTAATGCTCAAATCCTTAAACTGACCCTGGTTTCCAGAAAACTATTTTACAAAATTGGACTTTAATAGGCATAGGTACATCTAGTATTTTCCAGCTTGCTGGCCCAAGACGCCCTTAGAAATGCATTTCTAGGTGGAAAGATATTTTATTTTAGCAATAAAAAGAGCTATATCTTCCCCTTTTGTTCAGGGGCCACAAGAAGAAGTGTAGAGAAGGAAAGTGTAAAATACTTCTATTTTAAACAGACAGTACTTTAGAAGTGGCTGAAAGGAAGGATTATCTGGTAGAGCTCTAGCTTGGAACTCAGGAGAGACCTTGGGTCAAAGACCTGCTCCCCCATAGATTTCCTGCGTGACCTTGGGAAATGTCATTTAGTCTGTCTGTGCCTCAGCTGGGTGTCTGTGCCTCAGTTATCCAACTGTGAAGTGGGGACAGTAGCACTTCCCTACCTCACAGGAGTGTTGTGAAGCTAAATTCATTTAATACTGTGAGATGCTCAAATACTGTGGTTAAGAGGGTCATTTAAATACCTTAGAAAACACAAAACACAAAAAACAGCCCCTAGGTCAACCCAACAAGAAGTTACCAAGAAATTCTACTGAAAAGAGAGATGCTGTAGAGTAGAAAACCTTACCAGAGCCTGTGATGACAGTGAAAGCTTAATTCAAAACTAAAGTCCTGCATGATGAAGAGATACAGCATTAGCTATACAAAAATTGCTTCCCTGCCACCGGGAAGCTCAGTTCCTTTGTATTTCATATCCTGTGCTGTACAGACCATTTTTTTCAGAGAAGTCTGCTGTCGTGTTCCCCTGTTTGGTTAGTGGCCACTGCCTGTAAGGTTCTAGGGGTCCCCTCTAGCAAACCTTCTCTTTTCTTTCCATCTTTCTCTGGAATTGTTTGTTGGCCACAAAGTCAAGCCACTGATTCAGAAAAAGAAGAAATGGCAACAGTGGTTCTAAGAGACGCTCCCGTTTCTTCACGATGTTCTGGTGAGTGACTGTGCCCCAAACCACAATGGGCAAAAAGCAAATGCTTAAACAGCAGAGAGTTCAGGCAGTGCCAACAACAGCTAAGGACCTTGAAGACTAGGTTAGGAAGTGTTACAAAGTGTGCTGCAGAATAGCAATCTGCTGCAAAGGGCAGTGACTTATTTTTAATGTGTAGAACCAAAAGGCAACATAGACATCCCACTATAGGTACAGCAACATAGGGTTTAGACATGGTAGGACAGACGGAATTGAATGGAGGAAGGCCCATAGAAGGTATCCAAACCCATACTTGTCTCAGTAGAGAAATAAGCAAAGATGTCAGGAACTATCTGTGTTCTAATCCCTGCTTTTGTTAATGACTCACTGTGTGTCTCATTGGTTGATTTCTCTGTGGCTCAGTACCCTAGTGCAGGACACATATGATGTTGTGAAGATTAGTTAATATGGAGTGCATCACTTTTGAAGATACAGCGGTAAATCTCATTATACTGGGTCAGGTTGGATATCTTAAAATTAACCCATTTTGAATGTCAAGTAAAATGGGTCACCATGATATTAACCTGGTTGTGCTTTTTTTCCCCCTAACAGTGTCAATGGGATTCCTTAGTCAGAATGGGAAAGATCACAAGTAACTTGTGACTCTCAAGTATTTGAAATAATAAACCGCGTGTGTAAAAGAGGCTTGTTCTTCTAAACCTGGCTGCCTGGTGTGCTCAGCACGGTCCTATTCATGTGGGATTTTTTTATGTCACAACTCCCTGCCCTGGAAGTGTTTGTAATGGGAGCTGTGTGAAACCTTCCACCTTTTTCAGAGATTCCACAGGAAACCCAGCGTCTCAGTGTTCCAAGCGAACCTCTGCCCAGGTTCAACCAGCTGGGTGAAAAGTTTACCCAAGTGTCAGAGATCCATGACTTCGCCCTTTGCTCGCTGGCTAGCGTAGCTGGCTAGGCACACAGGAAGGAACAAACTGTTCCATGAAAATGAGCTAAATAGCTTCCTCCAGTCCCAGAGCCTGGGGGAAGAATTGAAACTCCTGGGACCTTGTATGGACAGTAATGTCTCACTCTAGCCCTTAGTAGTCTTCAGCCCATCCCCCTTGCCAATGCAGGATTGTTCCTGGGTGCTTTGTCTAATTCTGTTTGTAAATTATTCATACAATAGGATCACACTTCTTCCCTTTGGAGACCATATCCCTCTTTTCTAGTAAATTTCACCATTGAGAATGATTTGTCCTGATCTTAAAGCCTATGTTTTTTCTTTTGCTTCATTTCAGCCCATTCTCCTTAGTGACACCCCTTTACAACTTCCTGAAAATTCTTCTTCCTCACTGATATTTACACCCTTTAAATACTTGTAAGCAGTTATTGTATTTCTTTTCTGGGGTCAGTTAGCCAAGGGATTCAGAATTGCTCTTTCCAAGTGTCTTCACAGGTCATTCCCTCCAGCTCTTCATCTTAGTTGCTTTGTTCTGAAAATTCTATATAACTTTTTGACTTCCTGCTGGCAGCATTGTTGGTTGGATGTGGTGTCCCCAGTGCCATAGAGAGGGAGTATCACTCATCTGCTCCAGGACATCGTGCCTCTGTGACTGTGGCCCAAAACGGCACAGACAGTTTTATTAGCTATCGAGCTAATATCTGGAGATGGGTCAGAGCTTCAAATTTCCAGTACACATTTTTGCCCCCCTCCCCCCATAAGAGACTCAGCGTGTTTAGATGCAGCGTTTTGTTTGAGCCCATTAGATTAGAGCCAGCTTTGAAATCCAGCTCCAGGTTTGGATTCTGAATTCTCCGAAGTCTGGACAGGGGTTTTGGAATTATCCCTTCTCTGATTTGCTGCATGCTGTTACCTAAGTCTGTTCTGACTACTCTCACAGCATCACCCTCCCATCAAGCACCTGTTTTCCCAACACTATCATAAGGATTGCAGCTATAGTATGTAGCTGCTAATTAATATCCCTCTGCAGCTGGTTCCTGGAGTCACTGACAGCCTGACTCCACTCCACTGAGGTCATCGGGCATCTTTCTCTTCATTTCAATGGGGGCTGGATCAGCCCTTCCGACATTTTGGTGGGTAAACGCTGTTCCCCCCCCCCCCACACACACACGTACTCTGTCTACAGATCTCTACCAACCATGATGTGATGTTGTTTTAAGCCCATCACTCAGTTAAAACATTCTGCTCTAGCTTGCATCATCTGTTTTCTGTTTATCCAGTTTTACTGAGATGTTATCTCTTTGCCATGCTGGTGAAATGTCATGCTGAAGCAGACTGTACCTTGGAATTCCACTCATGCATATGCTCTTGCACCATGACTGCCAATTTATCTCCGGTTTTAATAGAAGATAATATGATCGCTTTGCAGGGCACTGTTATAGTAATCCCAAAAGTGGACAAGACCATATAATCCTCACATTCCATGCAGGGAAAAAAGCTCCATAGATCTAAACATAAATGACCAACAGTGTGTTATTTTAGGTTTGAAGGCCCGGAGGCAGGGTTTAAAGGCCAGCCTAATGGCATTTTTTTTATGAGCTGTCTTAAGTCCCCTTGTCTCTTGCTAGGGTTGCATCAGACAGCAGTGACATACTTTGGCGCAGAATCTGTAGCTTCTTCTGTTCTCTGTGCACTTTAAGCCTTTATATGTGGCTGAACTAAGAAAACTGGAGACTTGGAGCAAATGCTGGCTCTGGTCTAAATTTCTTTTAATCCCAGGACTGTCACAAAACATAAAACAGGCCTATTGATAAAGTCAGATTGTAAGCCTGCTTCTGGCTGCTGCATGCTATTCTAGTTTGCATGCGTTCTCTCTCCCCTTGGAAGTGGGAGACGAGCTAGTAATGTGAGAAAGAGGTTTCACTGCCAAGCAGATCTTCCTTCTGCCATGGACAAGCTCAGCTTTACTGTAAATTAGAGAAGCTCAGGCTGACTCACACTGCTCTGCATCCAGGTTAGCAAGCCAGAATAGCCAGAACACAGTCTATATCAACCGCCTTCCTCCGAAACCTCCTGCACCAGGGCAGGCCAGTGCAGGGCTGCCCAGAGGATTCAGGGGGCCTGGGGCAAAGTGGGGGAGCTGCAGTGCTTGTACTCACCCAGTGGCAGTCCGGGTCTTCGGCAACATTTTGGTGGCAGGGGGCCCTTGACTCGCTCCATGTCTTCAGCAGCACTGAAGGGCCCCCTGCTGCTGAAAACCCTGACCACCACCGGGCCAGGGCTCATGGGACATTTCGGTGGTGGGGGGCCCTTCAGTCACTCCGCATCTTTGGCAGCACTGAAGGGCCCCCCGCTGCCGAAGACCTAGACCGTCGCCATGCCAGGCCTCATGGGGCCCCTGCGGAGCCTGGGGCAAAATTGCCCCACTTGACCCCCCTGGGCGGCCCTGGGCCAGTGTAGAGCCAGTGTGCCCTGACGTTGGGGGGGATTCCATGAGGGCTGTTTCTGCTCATTTACACCATGTTCCCATCATTGATAAAGCTGAATGTTTGTCATAACCATGACAAAATCTGGGATTTATGGGGTTGTTTCACAAAATGTCAGAATCTTTGCTACCCCCATTTTCTGTGTGTGCGCTGTTGGTGTTTGTGTTCAAAGACAAAGTCAGAGCTGCACAACTGTGAGCTAGATCCTTGGCAAGTAGCACCATTGAAGTTAGTTAAACAACCGCAAGGAGTAACTTTTAATGGAATGATGTTGGATTGGAGCAAGGTCTCAAGTGGGGCTCCACAGGGATCTGTTCTGAGTCTGGTGTTGTTTAACGTCTTTATTAATGACCTGGTTGTAGGTACAGAATATATTGATCAAATTTTCACATGACACAAAGCTGATGGGAGGAGAAGGTAGCCAACATTTTGGTGGATAAAGCTAAAATTCAGAGGGATCTTGATAATTTGGAGAACTAGGCTGTAGATGACAAAATGAAATTCAACAACGACACATGTAAGGTGCTACTCTTGAGGACGAAAAACCAAATGCATAAGTACAGAATGGAGGATAACTGGCTTGACAGCAGAACTGCTGAGAAGGATCTGGGAGTTGTGGTGGATCACAAACTCAGCATGAGTCAGCATGTTACAAAAAAAGCAAACGCAATTTTAGGTTGCATTAACAGAGGCATAGCATGCAAGTCACAGGAGGTGATAGTGCCACTCCACTTGGTGCTGGTTAGCCCTCAGCTGGAGTGGTGTGTCAAATGTTGATCACCAATGTAGAGAAAGGATGTAGAGAGAGTGGAAAGGATCCAGAGCCACGTGACAACAATGATCAAAGGGATGGAATGCAAGCCATATGAGCAAAGGCTGAAGGAACTGTGTATGTTTAGTTTGGAAAAGAGGAGATTAAGGGTGGACATGATAGAAGTCATCAAATACTTGAAAGGCTGCCATAAAAAGATGGAGAAAAATTGTCCTGCCCTTTGTGTCAAGTGAAACCAAGAGGCAATGGATTCAAACTACAGCATAGAAGATTTAGATTAAATCTCAGGAAAAACTTCCTAACTGTAAGAACAGTAGGACAATGGAACAGATGCTCTAGAGTTGTCATGAAGCTGCTTCACTGGAGATTGTCAAACGGAGGCTGGATAGGATAGTTTAGACTCAACAAATCCTGCATCGTGGCAGGGGGTTAGATTAGATGACCCTTGTGGTCCCTTCTAACCCTATGATTCTAAGTTAATGCCAATACAACACCAGAGGATCTCATCCTCAGTAGTTCAGAAATGCAGACCATGCTTTATCAAAGCCTGATATACCAGCCAGGGCTCTATGAAATGTTCTGGGCCAGCTCCATGGCTGGTGTAAATCAGCCTTGACTTCAAATACAGCTGTGACATAGTCTACCAGCTTGAGGGCCTAGTCCCTTATCTATATTTCATTCTGCTAATTTATATGGTTTTAAACTACCACAGGCTCCTATTCAACAGTTTTCTAATAGAAAATAAACCTGCTAGTAATTAGAGCTGTTTTGAAAACTACACAAACACTTAAAATATCTACTTCATTTTAGGTGACTTTTGCTAGCAATCATGTTTAATGAAAATGTAGTTTCTGTCAAAATTTTCCAACCAGCTGCTACTAATTTAAAATATAGGGAGCCATGATTTTTGCATTTTTGGAACACCAAAATGATCCCTTGCAAGTTTGCTATAGTTCTTCCTCTAACAAGCAACCGGCCTGAATGTAATTAAATCTAGAAGATGATAGCTTTTATCGGTTATTCAGAAGGATGGCAGGCTATATAGAATAGATACACTGGACATTTTTCATATAATGTAATGGACTATCTCTGTAAATCCCCACTCAGTCAATGCTCTCACTGACTGCTCAGCATCTCTGAAAATCAGGCCACTTACTTGGGTGCCTCAGTCCTGCAAAGATTTACTCACATGCTTAACGTTATATTCTGTGGATATTCCCATGGAGTCAACTGAACTACTCCTGGTGCAAAAAGTTAAGCATGTGCATCCATCAGTCCTTGCAAGATCAGGGTCTAATTATGGATTAAGATGCTTAACTTTAGGCATTCACATTCAAAAACTTTGGCCTGATCATATTTTTTTAAAGCCATTTCCATTGTTTAGGATACATACACCACCACATGCCTTGGGAAAAATTACTAGAGTGAGTTTGTTTTATTAAAGTGAACCAGAGCTGAACTGGCTTGTTCCTTTCTGAGCTGTTTATCTTTTGTTCCTTCTTTCTTTATACAGGGTTGCTTTTCTCCTCTTGAGTTACCCCATCCACCTCTTTGCGCCTCATAGTTCAAGCTTGTATTCCCTTTCTTGCTCTTCTTTGGAAAATACTTTCCTAATTATAACTCTCAAAAGCAGTGGAGGTAGGAAAACACAAAAGAATAAGACAGACAATTTCTGCATGATGGTGCCAGTTTGCTTTGCCTCAGAGGATTCTATGATCAGACAAAATTTCCCCTTCCTACTGTGATGGTCTGAGTTACTATCCAAGGACTATTTGATATAAATTGAAATGATTTTAAACCTATTTAATCCCTTTGGAAAGTATGACAAAAAGAGGAGGTGCTTTTGGTCTAATGTTTCAGGCAAAGACTGCAAAGACCTAGTTAACATTCGAAAGGGCCAGCAGCATGAAGGGGTATCTGTTCACAGCACAGCAGTGTGGATGCCTGTAGGGGTATGCAAAGAGGATTGTGTCTATATTCAACACCTCCCTGGGTTCAAAGGGGCCTTTGAAGTGATCCATGTTAGGTAGTGAAAGGAGATGAGGATTTCTGTTCACTGTGGAGTGAGCTGGAACACACAAAGGAAGATGGTCCAGCAGACTCAATGCTCATTGTGTACCTTAGAGAACTGGAAACTGAGGCTGCACCAGCCTTTTTTCTCTCAAATTTCCCTCCGTTGCTAGCAGGGATGCAGCTCTGTCGGGGGTAGCAGAGATGGGAATGCTGGTGGAGAAAAAGCATTAATGAGCTTTCAGCATTTTAAGCACCATGGTTCAGTGGCTAGGGAAGCAGAGTAGCAGGCTGGAGCTCTGGGTTCTCTTCCTGGCCCTGGGTGAATTTGGTCAGGCATCTTCACTTTTCTCTGGCTCTTTCCCCTCCCGCCCTTTGTCTCTCTTGGGTGTTTAGGTAGCCAGCTCTTCGGGGCAGGGACTGTTTTTTGTGAATGTACCTTGTTTTGCACAATGGGGCTCTGATCTCAGCTGAGCACTCTGGGCACTCCCACAATAGATATAAAAGGTTCTAGATGATATGGAGGTACAGTAGAACCTCAGCATTATGAATACCAGAGTTACAAACTGACCAGTCAACCACACACCTCATTTGGAACTGGAAGTACGCAATCAGGCTGCAGCAGAGACCAAAACAACGATAAAACCCAATACAATACTGTATTGTGTTAAACATAAACTTCTAAAAAAATAAAGGGAATGCGGCATTTTTCTTCTGTATAGTAATTTCAAAGGTGTGTTAAGTCAAAGTTCAGTTGTAAACTTTTGAAAGAGCAACCATAATGTTTTGTCCAGTTACAAACGTTTCAGAGTTACGAACAACCACCATTCCTGAGATGTTCATCGCTCTGAAATTCTACTGTCAAAACACTGGAGGCTGCAGATGTCTCACCTACATTAAAGCTCCTCATTATTGCTTCCACAGGTAGAGTTGCACAGTGGGAGCAGCTGTGGGAAATTCTAGGGGGAAAAGGCGAGTGGAGACACAGCCTATGAGAGGAGACACCTGAGCTCTAGGAAGTAAGTGCTTGAGTCGTCATGGCACTGTAACTTCAAGGCTTTTCCGCATCTTCTGATGCTGTTACCTACACTTGGGATTAGACATGCTGGCATTGCCTTTCATTCGCTCCCCTTCAATACTTTTGATTTAGGCTGATGGGGCAATCTTGTGGATTGGGAGAAAAAGGAAATGAACTTCTGCTCTCTGGGGAGAGACTGAATGAGGGGAAAAGCTTAGTGTTAACCAGGTCTGGAAAGCAGGGCCAAAGGTATTTAGGTGCCTAACTCCCCTTGATTTCAATGGGAATTAAGTGCTTAAATATCTTGCCACTTACATTTCCAAATGATGTAGCTGAAATTTATTGCATTTCTGGCTGCTTTATAGCACAGGATTTTTCTCGATTGTTTCAGCAACATTAGAACAAAATCCCCATACCACCTTGTGAAAAAAGAAGAAACAAATGTTTCGGCATCTTGATGACCTTCCACAAGTCACACTGAATAAAATGAAGGAATCTGAAGAGAACTTAATAGGGAATGTGCAGGGAACATGTCTGGCTCACTATGTAACTAGCTAGGAGATGGGAATGAAAAATAAAATCAATGCCATTTGTTTTAGAAATACAAATGTGTTTTGAAAAGAAGTGAGATTACAAATGCAACCAAAGAGTGATTTGCTGCTTAGAGCAAAGTTTAACATCATCAGTAGTGGATCATCAGAACAGTGACTTATGTTTTCCCCTCTCCCCCAGGGCTGGCACCCATATTGGGATATGCCATGTTTGTAATCTTCTACTATACTGGGAGCCCTCCAAAGCAGAAGTGACATGGAAAGAATCCCAGAGTTTCCATCTGTTGAATTCCCAAATGACAGTAACTTGATGCCGAATGCAGAGGATACACTCCATGTTATTACTGGTGTAGCAGATCAAACTGCCTTAGCTCCTCGTCATGCATTATTAAGTGAGCTCGGAGAGAGAGAGAAACTGACGGTAGCTGGAAAGGGGATTCACTGGATTTGAAAGGGGAAAATGTCCAATTCATCTTTGTTAAACCAGACTTCATCATAACCTGTGAGAAGGACAGGTTGATGGCTGGAATTGAAAGGATAGTCGAGCACCTTTCAAGGACAAAGATGCTACCAGTGAGGCTGAGTTCCTTAGGACAATAAGAAAGACCTTTTACAATCATTTGTAAGAGCTACCCAGGAGATGGATGGGGGGAGAGATGTGTGCATAGGAACCAATCGTAAAATATAAAGTACTTAGAGTGTTTGCTTTTGCTGAGTATCTGGGAACAGGAACACGAATACTTTGTAATTGTGTGAGCTGCCACAATGCCAAATCCTGTACAGATTGTGAAACCCCATCTGCAGCATGAGCCAGCTGCATGCCCAACCAACTGATCCGGGGGCAGGTTTGCCTGCTGCTCAAGCCGAGGTGGAGGGAACCTGTAGCTCATAAAAATCAGCCCCCAAGCCTGAATTAACCCTCCTGGAGTGAATGCAGAGCTTACCCCAGAGCTAAGGTTGCTGTGAATCCTCTGCAGGTCCAGCCAGGGAAAGGGGGGACAAATAAACAAGCCCCCCCATATTCCTCTCTCAAGCAAAACAACCTGCACAATTGTCTAGAGTGTCACATGATGAATCATAAAACATGAAGTGTAACCTGTCCACACACACAGGGAAGTGGTGAGACTCAGCATCACACCTGGTCACCACTAACCTCTCCCAGACCCACCTTTTATGAATGACCAGCCAATCACAGTCCCAATCATAAAGGCACTGGCATTGACCAATAGCAGCTCCCTCACAAGGGAGAGCCACCTAGTGGGTGTGGCCCCAGCCCTGTCCTGCAATCCAGAGCCTGCTTGCAGGACGAACACCCTCCCTAACTTTTTCTGAGTGGGGATTGCAATTCAGTGCATAGGTGGTCTTGTGGATGCTTCCCCCTCTCATTCCTGCCTGATTAACATCCCTGTGGCAACTACTAGGACATAGTTAATGAATTTCTAGCTGGCTTAATGCAATTAAGCAACTGCATACCAGGAGAACGGACAGGCCTCATATAACTAGCCAGATCTCTAAGCAGCGAGTGTCTTGTGGACCACCAGTGGCCACAGATCCTGGGCTGACTACCTCTGGCTTAGGAGGAGGGGGAAAGGCCATTCCTGGTGTTTGCAGAAAAGACATAACCACAGAATGCCAGATATTACAAACCTACAGGCTCTGCTGGAGGCTTTGCCACCATGCTGAGAAGTAACGACAATACCCTGGAATTCGGCTTCCTTGATGTGTCTTGTGACATTATAAGCCATACTTTTGGCTAGCCCCAACCTGACCTCCAGAAGTGTCCCACACTTAGGTGTGTGCATGACATTTGAATGTATTAAGGTAAAGGGCACTGGGGATGCAAATCAGGGAGCTGAGTAACCCTGTCTGAGGTGCTACACACATAGTAGTGCTTGGTTTTAGACTGTGATGTAGATACACTGGGCCAGATCCTGAGCTAGTCACAATTAGCATCTGCCCATTTACACCTGCTGAGGATCTTGCCTTGTGATAATAGCTTTTTCCAGGGCTGTTTTGTTCCTTCTCTGATCTTGGCTGTCCGTCTGGCTCAACTGAAGTTCTGGGTCAGTTTTTATGTAGTGTGACAAAGTTCCTCCTCTACCTTGGTGGGTCCTGCGCTTCTTGGTAGTTTTGCTCACTGCAGTGATCTTCCCCACAGTCTGGCTCAACTCCTCCTGTGTCTGATCAGGAGTTGGGAGGTTTGGGGGGAACCCGGGCCCGCCCTCTACTCCGGGTTCCAGCCCAGGGCCCTGTGGATCGCAGCTGTCTATAGTACCTCCTGTAACAGCTGCATGACAGCTACAACTCCCTGGGCTACTTCCCCATGGCCTCCTCCAAACATCTTCTTTATCCTCACCACAGGATCTTCCTCCTGATGTCTGATAATGCTTGTCTCCTAAATCCTGCAGCAGTACACTCTCTCTCTCTCACTCTCACTCTCACTCTCACTCTCACTCTCACTCTCAGCTCCTTGCCTTCTTGCTCCCAGCTCCTCACTCGCACTCCTTCTCCTCTGGCTTCTCCCTGCATGACTGGGGTGAGCTCCTTTTTAAACCCAGGTGCCCTGATTAGCCTGCCCTGATTGGCTGCAGGTGTTCTAATTAAAGTAGGTATCTCCACTGCCTTCTAGAAAGGTCTTAATTGGCTCCAGGTGCCTTGATTAACCTGGAGCAACTGCCATTTGGTTACCATGGTCCTAGGGATTTGTTTAGCCTGGGGCTAACATACCTGTTTCTCAGTACTTCACTGTAGCCATCTGGCCTTGCCCCATCACAGTAGGTTTAAATGGTTCACTATATCTTCCCCCTTCCCCTTTCTTGTTGATAAGTGGATATAAAGAGTAATAGTTTCCAAATGACAGAATTGTAGCATAACTACATCCATTACCCTCAAATCATCTTCTCTGGAGAAATGTAAACTTCCGATCTTGGCTGTCTTGCTGCAACATATTCTGGAAAGATCGCCTTAGGCAATTAGTTTTAATGAGCATTTGGGTATCCACATGGCTTCAGTATTTGTTTAGTGCTGTGGTACATGTCCCTATTGAGGGAAAGCAAATTTCCATATTAATGTATAAATTTACAAGACAGGCTTTCTTAAGGCTTTGTGTTCTTTTAGCTTCTGATCCTGCTCCCGCTGAAGTCAATGGCAAAACTTTCATTGACTTCAGCGGCAGTAGGATCATGCTTCTAAACAGAAGCAGAACTGCTGAACCCAAGTGTGTGCATTTGCCATATATTTTCTCTTCTCTGTTTTTCTCTTCCCCTCTATCTGCGTTATCAAAGAAACGGAGCTGATCACGGGGTGTTTACACAGGGAGTGTAACTCAAGCTCCAGAGTGAATTGTTTTTGGCAGGGGCATCTAGGTACTGCTTGTTGTTTCAGCTGACCTCTTCCTTGTCTTTTCGAATGGCTGGGGGGTTACTGTGGTAGGTCTAACGCAAGGTCTTCCTTGGGTTCAAGTTTTCTGTTGTAATTTTCCTTTGACTCATCAGTGTATCTGAGCTACTCGATTCCTCTTTTGTATCATGTTTGAATAAGCTACTGTGGGAGCACTTCGCCGCCGAATGGCCAAATTCTGCAACGTGGATTCACTTTGAATGAATAGCACTTAGTCATCTGAGTAGTTTCCACAGGGATGCCATAAATGGGTGTTGCAGGGGCTCTGTTGGTAGTACCTTCACCTCCATGTCACCTGTTCAAATCCATTCTGGTCTACTTAGGTTCTTATACTGCAGATACCACCATTGATATCAGAGTGCCTTCACCAGGACCAAGTTCATGTCCTCAACAAGTCCTGCACGTGCTTCACTATAAGCCCATCCTTTGAAAATATGGTCCTTGAGGTCAAGGAAGTTATATGAATTATTCTGTGTGTCAGCTGCAATGGTCTGGACAGCAGGGCCAGTGCAAGGATGTTTTGCGCCGTAGGCGAAACTTCTACCTTGCACCCTCCCCCGTCCCCGAGCCCCTGCCTTGAGGTGTCCGCCCCAGCTGCGACAGCTCCGCATCCTCCACCCTGAGGCACACCACGCCCTCCGCCCCAGCTCTCCCCTGCTCCATGCACGAGCACCCTGAGCACTCCGTCGCTGCTTCTCTTCTCCCACCTCCCAGGCTTGCGGTGCCTAAGCTGATTGGTGCCGCAAGCCTGAGAGACAGAAGTGAAGCAGCTCACCCCAGCTCCGCCTCCTCCCCGAGCACGCTCTGGCTGCTTCACTTCTCCCACCTCCCAGGCTTGCGGTGCCAATCAGCTTAGGTGCCAGAAGCCTGGGAGGTGGGAGAAGTGAAGCAGCCACGGAGTGCTTGGGGAAAAGGTGGGGCAGGGGTGAGCTGGGGTGGGGAGTTCCCCTGTGTGCCGCTCTCCCCTTACTTGCTGCAGGCGGCCCTCCCCGCACTTCCCTGCCCCAGCTCCCTCCGTCTAAATGCCAACAGCAACTGGGATGGCCGAAGATCCGGCTGCCGCAGTTGCTGCCAAAGAAAATGCCGGCCCCCAAATCCTAGTGCCCTAGGAGACCACCTATGTCACCTAAATGGTTGCACCAGCCCTGGTGGACAGCCAGAAGAGAATGATCCAAAGCCTACTGACGTCATTGACCATCTTTCCAAAATCAGTTTGGACTATCTGGAGTGTGAAACACACCAAATTCCCTTCTATTCCATTTCTCAGTTATGTTTCTCTAGTGGCTACAACACCAGAATGGAGAACAGTCAGTTCAAAGACTGACAATCCCAGCTGAAACATGTCAATTTTGAATATCCCATTTAAAAAAAAATCAAACAGGAGGGTGTGTAAAAATATTTGAGCCTTGGAGCATTTGCAATGTGTGTCCCAACAAGATATTATGTATGGGTCTTATACAATTATTTAGTCTGATTAATAACAAAAGATAGTAACTATAGTAACTGCCATATCTCATGCCCCTCTGATATGCAGATCATTTTCTTAAAGAAACAGAGAAATCCCCAAAATGTTTGAACTATGTTTTGTCTTTTTTTTTAAGAACCAGATGAAATAAATAATCCTATACCTTTCATAGGGCCAGATCCTCAGCTGCTGTAAATCCACATAGCTCTATTCAAGTCAGTGGTTCTAGCTTGAGTTACAGCAGCTGGGCATGTGAGCCATATAATTTAATGACTTCTTGTAAGGTTGCTTTGCAGGACTTTCAGGAAATATCTTCCATGTATTTATTTATTTTTTAATTTTGGCAGCCCCTGCACATGCAAACACACACTCTATTTCAGAATCATTTTTTTATTGTAACCATAATCTGTTTAGAATATGATTTTATTTTGGTTGCTGAAATTGTGCCATCCTGTTCTTTTCCATTTAGGTTCACCTGTTTTGCCCATCACTGTGGTATCTGAACAACTGTGAAAATAAGATTCTAAGAAGTTATCAGTCTCTGATGAGATTTTGCTTATATTGTTTAGACTAATGTTACACCAGGGTACGTGCCAGGGATGCCGACCACTACTTCCTCCATTAGTTCCAAAGCAAAGTCCTCTCCACATTCAGTACCAGTCTGTATAGCCCTTTATGCACTACCTTCATGCTTCCAGGTGGGTAGAGGAAAATATGGGTTGGCCAGATCCCATTGTGGCTGAGTTCTGGGTCAAGTGGCTGCTCACATGCCCCAGTTCTCCTGAGAAGTTACTCCAGCTCCAAGGCTTGGGGACTGCGGAGAGCAGCATGGGGCTAACGGGCGGCTGGCAAACAGAAGAACAGAGGAAGCCAGGAAAGGGTGAGAAGTCAAATAGCCAATGTTCTTGCAAGGACAGATGACTGATTATGGGGGAGCATCCCATGCAGGGACAGAAGCTTCTTCTCTTACCCCAGGCTCATCCCAGATTCCTCACATAGTCAGCTGAACAGGTGCAGAGTGGCATTCTGTAGACTCCTCGTTATTATGTATGTATTTATTTGTATTACCATAGCTCCTAGGAGCCCTAGACATGGACCAGTATCCTGTCATGCTAGGTGCTGTACAAACTCAATCATTTCCTTGTACAGATTTTCCACTGGGCCCAGGAGAAACTGTCTCTTGTGTGAATGCACCACATTTGGCCCTAGAGTTGTGATTACCCACAGCCAACCTAATATCCTTGAATATCATGCAAAGCTCTCAGCTCCACAGCTCCTTTCCTTTTCCCTATACCCCCCTGAAGTAGGCTGGTTTCCGCCCATAGGCTGGGTGATCTTATGTAATTTCCTAATACTTGGGTTACTTGCTATGAAGTCGGGCTTTCTTCAGCAAGGGGGTATTGCTTTGCTTAGAGTCGGCTCTCTCCGCAGAAGGGCTGAGTGCTTCACAATTTATTGAACGGCAGCCTAAGGTTTTTGCTGATTACCACTGCTTGTGCTATTTGGGTTAACAGCAGTCGAGTGCAGGCAATGAGATCGTACGTATGGGATTGTTCTTTCTAGTGCCTCTTTCAGACAAAAAAAATATATATATGTGGGAAGAATTCATCTTGAAACATCAAGAGCTTTAGCTCTGTTTTTTTCCCAACATCCTGCCTCTAAGGTACATCATTACTAGCATCAGATTTCCTTATGTATAGACCATTAAGTACTTAAGGCTCTCGAGGCACTTAGCCAAGTGTTTTGCCAAAAAACCTAGAATTTCTAGGCTTTAAAGGCACAAAGTCTTCCATTTGTTTCTTAATTATAGAGTTGAATACACAATTAAACTGCAGCTCTGTCCCTACATGCATGGAATGTAACTCCACTTCACTTTGTCTCACATGAAAGACAACTTGTAAAAGCCACAGATGAGTAATAAAGCCGTAAGGACACTCATAAGAAAGGAGGGAACCCTTTTCAAACAAAAATAAAAAAAACCCGTTCACTAAATCATTGGGCTTTTTAGGATAAAAGACAAAAAGCTCTTGGTCAGGAAGTGACTCTGTCTGAGAATTGAACTTCCGGAAAATGTGGTTTTTGTGGTAGAGAGCCCATCTGCTCATAACCACAAAGAAGGTGGGGCCCTTAATAGATAATATGCAGCCTGGATGTAGAATAATGCTGACTTTTGCGCTGTAAATCGGGCAAATCCAGTGCTACGACCCACTGTTCAGTGTCACTCCTGGTCCCGTTTCGGTGTAGATGTCAGTAGTGGCAGATACTAAAAGCTTGCTCCTATTAAAGGATGATAAAGCACTTAGCTGCAGCAGTGCATTATAGGTGATTTTACACAAGCTGAGCCTGCACCATTGAAGTGAGCAGTAATTCTTCCACTGGCTTCTGTGGGAGCATGATTGAGCTCATACTAATGTATCCTGCAAAAGATTGCAGACCTGATTCTAACGTACTCTACTCCTGCACTTGGGGCAGGGACAGGAGCAGAGGACAAAGGTGGCTTTGAGCCACATTTTTGCTTCCATATGCTGAGTTCAGGTGGCAGCTGAGCTGGCCTGTAGTCTATTTAGAGCAGCTTCAGGGCTGCTCTTTATTTACTTTCCGCTTCTTATGGCCTCCTGTGAGTTCAGGGAAGCAAAGAACAGCTGTTGTGATCTAGCCATGTCCCTCTCTCCTGATCCTCCCCAGTCCTGGGGGCTGGGAGTAGTGCCAAGGTAGAGCCGTTTCACCAGAGCTGCACCAGCTGGGGCACCTGCTTCTGCCCATTAAAAGTTTTTTTTATGCTGCCAAAGCAACATAAGTGAGTCTTTGCATGACAGAGGCTCCATCCTTGTGTATACACATGAAGAAGTGTATTTGGAAAGATACAAGCTTGTAAATCCAAAATATGATTGACAGCAATCAAACAAAAACTCAGGCTTTTGCACATAGATAAATAGAAGTAATGAGACAGTATAATAAATATACCATGTTACTCTTGCTGTTACTTTAAAAGAAATGTGCCCTCTGTTTCCTAGCAGAATCATCATCAAAGCTTGAAAGAAGCATCAGCAAAGAGATGCCTTCTTCACACAGAGCATATAATCTTCATTTTAACCTGTGATTATTTTCCATTGAAAGATCAAATTAGCTGCTTCAGATCCATGCCTAATTAAATGTTTTTCTTGCCCCCCCTTCCAGTGCCAAATTCTTGCATAATAAAACAAGTTTTATCACGCAGGAGAATTATTTTTTTAGTCAGAACATGCTTGTCATTCCAAACAAATTAGATAAAAAAAGGGTGGGTTTAGCCACATTTCTGCACGCTAATAAAACAAAATGGTTAACATCCTCACTGGGCTAAAAATGCTGTTTTGCAGACTGCAGAGACCAATACAGGTAGTGCTCCCTCACTGTGAATTGAAATGCAAATACGCATGGTACTGCATACCAGTCACAGCCCATTGTGGGTCTATGAAGCTGAAGTTTAGTGACCTTGTAAAGGAAACATGTAGGCTGTGTGATTGCATTTTTAAGAAAGCATAATAGGGCTTTTGTCTTCTGTTCTTTCCTGTGTAGCATGTTACAGCTGGTTTTCAAGCCTACCTTAATCTGCACCTATATTTCTGGACAGTTCTCTTGCCAGTTCTGCACTTTCTCTTTTTTCTCACCTGGATGTCTCAGCAGATAGCTAACATTTTTGCAGTAATTGATCATTTGCTAATTTTTTTGGTGGGTATTTGCAGACTCATAGCCTTAATGTTCATTGGACACCCACGTGACAAGAGCATAAACCCACCCAATGGTAAGGCGTCCGGGACGAAGAGCAACTCCCCATTGTAAAGCCCAGGCACAGGCCCTGATACCACAGTCTGTCCTATTGGGCATATCACTTAAGGATATTCTTGCATAATAAAACAAGTTTTATCACCCAGGAGAATTATTTTTTTAGTCAGAACATGCTTGTCATTCCAAACAAATGCTTAAGTCCCATTGATTTAAAGTTCAGCACTAGTGAGTAGCAATGAACATAAGTATATGCTTAAGTGCTTTGTCTGAACTGGGGCCTTTACAGCCAGTGAAAGCAGCATATCAAGAACCAAGTAGTCATTCTTTTCTTCTTACCTTGAGCTTTCATGAGAGCAAAGGACACGTTTCTGCCATGAAAATGATGACACCCATGTGTAACACACATGCCCAATTTCTACTGCAGTAAATACAGAAAGGAATAGAATTTTTGCTGTTTTCAGCACGTAAAACCTGAGCTCCCTGGCTGAAAGGTGAAAATTTACCATGGCTCAAATGTCCATTTGTGTATGTAACTACATGGAAGGTTGGTACCAAAATTTCACGCAGGCTTACTGGGGAAGTGGTTGTTGGATGGTTCAGGGAAGTAGGGGTTTTGGACAGATGAAGTGATCTGAAGCATCCATAGTGCATTTGGAATAAGTTACGTGGTTTGTTTGTTAAACAGGATATTTTAAAGTAAAATTTCCATCTGTAAAATGCAGTCCTTGCTCTTTTTAATTCATTGTTTTATAATTTAAAAGCTAACTTTAAATAGCTGATGATCACAGGTCTCTGCAGTGGGTGTTGTTTTAAACACCAGGATCTGACAGCCACGCTGCTATCACTGAAATACATATATAAGTAATAAATGTTCTCAAGCTTCTGGCTGTAAGGAAAGGTGCACGGAAGTGAATAACTCAGAAACATCTAAAATGTTGAGGATCCTGGGGTCCCCAGAACACTGCTAATGCCAGCATGGGACATGGGGGGGATCCGCAGTGGTGTTGGGAGGCAGAGAGTTTCCTGGTAGGTCAGTTTAACTCTCATGCCATCCAATGCCTGTGAGGGCTTGGAGTGAGTTTTAATGAGCATCACAGGTATTGTGGGAGGCAGAGCTTTGTCAGACTCATGGTGGGGTGGAGTTCAGCAGGACCCCAAACAACTTCCAACGCTTATCTTGATGGAACTGGGCCCCCCAGCAAACCTCTTAAAGCTCACCAGTGTGGGACATGGGGAGCCTCTGACTAACCTCTGAGGACTTGCCAAAGGACTGATACACTTTCCCGGGTGTCACCCTGTTCCCATCTACCACCTTATAGACTCCCCTGCAGTGTTAGGGAGAGTGGAGGAGGGAGACTCAGGAAATCGGAAGGGAGGGGTGAAGAGCTACTCTTTGTTCCCTTCACTCCCTAGTCACTGCACAAACACAGAGTAAGAAACAACTCCTGCCCTGCGGAGCTTACAATCGAAATAGACAAGGTAGCCAAAGGATAGGAGAAAGGGATACAGCACACAAGCAGAAGGGTGGTCCCTGAGGCTGTGAGTGGTTAAGTGATTTACCCAAGCACCTACAGGAAACCAGAGGCAGAGTGAGGAACACAGTCCAAGTCAAATCATCATTCCGCCCTATCCATGTACATAGACCACACTGTAAATTAGAGGATTTGTATATATTGTGCGTTTTAAATATCTTCCACTCCTGCTTGCAAAAGAAATTAGTTCACAACTATTCTTCTTTATTAGTTGTATTGCACTAGCACCTGGGAACCCCGGTAACGCATCAGGACCACATTGTGCTAGGAGCTGTATAAACACAGAACAAAGATGGCCTCTGCCCCCAATGAAGTTACAGTTTAAGTGTGAGATGACAGTTAGATACAGATGGGTGAGAAGAGAAGGAAACAATGAGACAAAATGCACACAACATTTTATAATCTTCTGCTACATTTTCTTAGGCTATGGTTGCAGTGTTCTGTTTCTTCCAAAGTAACTCAACACGTCTCCATTTTAATTAAGAGAGATACATGCTTCACCCTGGGATGTGAGACTGTATGATCCAGATATTAGTGGAGTTAAAAATGGAAGAGCTATATAAGCCTACGTTCTATAATAAACAAATGCTGGCAACTCAGAGGAGCTCATGTCCTATACAGGAGTTCCCAAATTAGATATTTTTGTTTAAATGACACTGCTGCCCTTACAGCTTTTCTCACCAGCTGTTCTATGGAGTAATATGTTCTATATTCGTTTGTTTACCTTGTCTGCTATAGGAACGGTTCCCATGACTGTTTCTGTTAGGAAGAAGAGAACACCTGCAAGGAGAGTTTGAACCCCATAATTTTCAGTTCTGAAATTACTTGTTCTTCTTGATATTCTTAAGCATCAGTGTGAGTCATATAACAGCAATGCTTTAAAAGAAATTAAGTGCTGGTAGCAGGGAATAGGACCTGGGGCATCAGGGGTTGGTATAATGGCCGTCAAAATTCCACCTCACGTCAGTGATAACACCGAGTACTTTGAAACAAAGTAAGTGTTCCAGAGCTGTCTCCTATTGTTAATCCTAGAAGCTGGGCATTGTGCAGTCCAGTAACAAGGAGAGAGTCCCTTCCATAATGAGTTTACAATCTAATCAGAAGACTTCAGCTGCAGCTGAATGAGAACTGGAAAATAGAGCTCCTTCTGGTTTTGGCTCTCACCTGGAACCAAGTGAAAGGGGCAATTTCAGATTCAGGGATGGAAATCCCCCATGTCTGATATTCCCTACCCTTCTGTGTTGGGCTGGACAAGGCCCAAAGACTCCCTGCTGGAGGCCTCAGGGTCCTGCCATGCCCATCCCAGGAAAGGAGTAGTGGAGAGGTCCTCTGAGAGAGGCTAGAGAGGCTGCAGGGAGCAGCCAATGAGGGTCCAGCAGGCTCATATAAAAGGAGCTCAAAGGGCCTGGATAGAGCCATTTGCTTGCAGGGATTGGGGGAGCAAGAGGTGCTCCTGATCGGCTGCATGGGCTAAGGCAGGTGTGCTGGTAGGGCCTGGGGAAGCGAGGGTATAGCTTCTGGTTGGCTGCCAGCACTGACTTGAAACAGGCTTTGGGGGAAGTAGCCTAGGAAAATACAGTTAGTTAAAGGAATGTGGCACGTGGCTGCTACTTAGAGGGTCCCTGGGCTGGGACTTGGAGTACAGTAACTCCTCACTTACCATCCTCCCACTTAACATTCTTTCAAAGTTACATTGCTGCTCCATTAGGGAACATGCTTATTTAAAGATGTGCAATGCTCCCTTATAATGTCGTTTGGCTGCCTGCTCTGTCCACTGCTTGTAAGATTCTGTAGAAGAGCAGCGAATTTACAAGGGAGCATAGCACAAGTTCCTCTTCTTTGCCTCCTCCCCCTCCTTCCCAGCACTTCCCCAGACACCAAACAGCTGTTTGGTGGCACTTGGGACTTTCTGGGAGGGAGGAGGAGGAGCGGGGACGTGGCATGCTCCAGAGAGAAGGTGAAGTGGGAGTGGGAAGAGGTGGGCCTGGAGTGGAACAGGGACAGGAAGAGGCAGCCTGGAGCATCCCCCGGCAAAGTCGGCGCCTATTCTTCTGGGAGGAAGCTGCCACTGCTGCTGCACAAGGTGCTTCCTAGCATCCTTGCCTGGAGTGTGCTGTGCCTGTGTGGGGTAAGCCAGGGGCACCTCCCAAACACAGTACAGTACACTACTGTACAGTATATAATGCCTTTTGTCTGCATGCACATGCATCTGATGAAGTGGATATTCGCCCATGAAAGCTCATGCTCCAAAACTTCTGTTAGTCTATAAGGTGCCGCAGGATTCTTTGCTGCTTTTACAGATCCAGACTAACACAGCTACCCCTCTGATACTTAATTATCAGGGCAATTAATTCATAGTTAGGCTCATAACATAAGTTGCTTGTTTTACAGAGTTATTGGGCACCCAGAAAGGGATGTTTGTTTCCAGAGGACATCTTTCTGGCCTTAAAATGTATGAATCTATACATGTTCATTATTTAGCACTTCCCAAATTTTTGCGTCGGCTTCAAATTTGATCAGTGACGATTTTTTATTTTATTTCAGGTTATTGATACAAATGTTAAATAGCATAGGGCCAAGAATCAAGGCCTGCAGGAACCCACTAGAAACATACCTATGCAATGATGAATCCCTATTTATAATTACATTTTGAGACCTATCACTTAGCCAGCTTTTAATCCATTTAATTTTATATTCTAGGTTTTTTAAATCAAAATACCATGCAATACCAAGTTAAATGCCTTACTGGAATCTATACTACATCAACACTATTACTTCGTTCACCAAACTGATGATCACCTAGAAACAAGGTAGACAGGATCTGTTTTCGATAAACCCATGTTGATTGGCATTATTTATATTACCCACCTTCAATTCTTTATTAGTTGAATCCCATATTAGCCACTTCATTATCTTGCCTGGAGTCAGTCTCAGATTTACAGGCCTATTATTACCCCAGTCATCCCATTTCCTTTGTTAAATATTGACACAATATTAGATTACTTCCAGTCTTCTGAAACTTCCCCAGTGTTCCACAGCACATTGAAAATCAACATTAATGGTCCAGCAAGCTCCTAAGCCAATTCTTTTTAAAACTCTGAATTCAAGTTATCCAGACATGTTGATTTAAAAGTCTGTTTTGAGTAGCTGCTGCTTAATATCCTCCTGAGACACTAGTGGAATGGAAAGAGTGCTATCATATGCTATGACTACATCATCTGTTTTTTCCCATATGGAGAACAGAAATATTTATTGAATTATTCTGCCTGTTCTGCATTATTATTGATAATTCTACCATTCCCATCTCGTAATGGACCAGTACCATTGTCAGGATACTTTTTGTTTCTAATATGGTTTAAAAACTCCTTTTTATAGTCTCTAACTTTACTGGCCATAGATTTCTCCTTGCATCCCTTTGCTTCCCTTATCAATTCTCTACAATTCTTTTCTTCTGATTTATATTCACTGTTATCAACATCCCCTTTCTCAAGTTTGTTATATATTGTTTTCTTTTAATAGATGCTTTCACTTCCTGCCTAAAACAGGTTGTGCTTTTTAACCAAAATGGCCTTCTTCCTCAGTTGTCGGATTTTGACTTTTGGGGCATCTAGTAGTGATTTTTAAATGATTTCCAATTATCATTCACATTTTTCTAATCCAATTCTTCCTCCAAGCTGATTTGGCTCATAATTGTTTTCAGTTTTGTGAAACTGGCCCTTTTAAAGTACCAATTATATATTACTGGTTTGGACTTTATTCTGTTTGCACTTTAGAAGTGTAGTAAAGTGATGATCACTTGTGCCTAAGTTACCATTAATTTTTAGTTCATAGACTCATGGAAATGTAAGGCTGGAAGAGACCATGAGAAGTCACCAAGTCCAGCCCCCTGCGCTGTGGCAGAACCAAGTAAACCTAGACCATCTCTGACCAGTGTTTGCCCAACTTGTTTTTAAAATCTTCCAATGATGGGAATTCCATGTTCAGCCTTGGGAGTCTATTCCAGAGTTTAACTATCCTTATAGTTAGGAAGTTTTTCCTAATATCTAACCTAAATCTCCCTTGATGCAGATGGAGCCTAGTACTTCATGTCCTGCCTTCAGTGGATATGGACAACAGTTGCTCCGCATGCTTTTTATAAGAGCCCTTAACATGTTTGAAGACTGTTATCAGGTCCCTCATCAGTCTTCTTTTCTCAAGACTGAACATGCCCAGTCTTTTTAACCTTTCTTCCTAGCTCAGGTTTTCTAAACCTTTTATCATTTTTTTTTGTCGCTCTTCTCTGAACTTAATCTAATTTGTCCACATTTTTCTTAAACTGTGGTGGCCAGAATTGGACACAGTACTCCAGCTGGGGCCTCACCTGTGCTGAGTAGAGTGCAACAGTTATCTCCCGTGTCTTACATACAACACACCTGTTAATATATCCCAGAATTGTATAAGCTTTTCTATTACAGCTGCATCACACTGATGACTTGTATTCAGTTTGTGGTCTGCTGAGTCCAGCGGAGGGCAACAAAAATGATTAGGGGGCTGAAGCACATGACTTTTGAGGAGAGGCTGAGGGAACTCGGATTATTTAGTCTGCAGAAGAGAAGAATGAGGGGGGATTTGATAGCTGCTTTCAACTATCTGAAAAGGGGTTGCAAAAAGGATGGATCTAGACTGTTCTTAGTGGTAGCAAATGACAGAACAAGGAGCAATGGTCTCAGATTGCAGTGGGGGAGGTTTAGGTTGGATAGTAGGAAAAACTTTTTCACTAGGAGGGTGGTGAAGCACTGGAATGGGTTACCTAGTGAGGTGGTGGATTCTCCTTCCTTAGAGGTTTTTAAGACCTGGCTTAACAAAGCCCTGGCTGAGATGATTTAGTTGGGGTTTGGTCCTGCTTTGAGCAGGGGGTTGGACTAGATGACCTCCTGAGGTCCCTTCCAACCCTGATATTCTGTGATTCTATAACCCCAGATCCTTTTCAGCAGTACTATCACCTAAACAATGATTCCTCATTTTGCAGTTGTGCATTTTATTTTTCTTTCCTACATGTAGTACTTTGCACTTGTCTCTATTGAATATCACCTTGTTGAATTCAGCGCAATTCTCCAATTTGGCAAAGTCATTTTAAATCTGTTCTCCAAAATTCTTGCAGTCCTTCCCATCTTGACTGACCCCTGTGAGACCTCACTAGATACCCTCCCAATTTGAGAGCAAACCATTGATAACCTTCTTTGAGTACAGTCTTTCAACCAGCTATGTGCTTTCCTTATAGTAATTTCATCTAGACCACATTTCCATACTTTGCTTATGAGAATGTCATGTGGAACTGTGTCAAAACCTTACTAAAATTAAGGTGTAGCATATCTACTTATTCCCCCATCTCCGTTAGGCCAGTAATCCTGTCAAAGAGGGAAATAAAGTTGGTTTGTCATGATTTGTTCTTGACAAATCCATGCTGGCTATTCCTTAGTGCTATTGTCCTCCAGGGTCTTACAAATTAATTGTAGAATAATTTTCTCCAGTATCTTTCAAGATATTGAAGTAATACTGACTGGTCTGTAATTCCACAGGTCCTCATTCCCCTTTTAAAAAAAGATAGGTTCCATGTTTACCTTTCTCCAGTCTTTTGAGACCTCTCCCATCCATTCTCTAGGAGCTCTCAAACAGAATTGCTAACAGCTCTGAGATTGCTTCAGCTAGTTTAAGTACCTTAGGATGAATATCAGGCACTGCTGACTTGAATACATCTAATTTATGTACATATTCTTTAACCTGTTCTTTCCTTACTTTGGCTTGCATTCCTTCTCTCTGGTCGTCAGTGTTAATTGTGTTGAGTACCTAGTCATCATTAACCTTTTAAGTGAAGACTGAAGAAAAATAGGCATTAAATATGTCAGCTTTCTTGATGTCTTCCATTACTGGCTCTCCTTTCCTGCTAAGTAGAGGACCTACTCCAGTGGTGCCAGAACGTTCGTAAAAGTGTGTATGGGGGGGTCAATGCCAAAACCGCTGGGCAGCCCAGGCACTGGGGGGGGCAGAGTCTTCTGGGAACCTTTTGGGAAAGGAGGAGTTTACACAGGAAGAATGGGCTCCACCTAAACCAAAATAGAAGCAGATTGCTGGCAAATAAAATTAAAAAGGTCAGAGAGGAGTACTTAAACTAAGGGCTTGGGAAAGCCAACAGGCACAGAGGAGCACACAATTTGGACAGCAACATTCCTTAGGGGAGGATTTATTGATGGGGATTCTCTATAGCCTAGTGAGGAGGAAAGGATGGAAGATAGGATAGGATCTCATGAGATACAGTCAAATGAAAAGGAGTCTCTATTACATCACGTGAAGGCAGACAGCTAAAAAGTGACAAATTTTATAAGTGCTTATATACAAGCACTAGAAATCTAAATACTCTAGTGTCTGGTATTAAAAGAGGATATTGATATAATAGGCATCACAGAAACTTGATGGAATGATGATAATCAATAGAACATGGTAATACCAGGATAGAAGATGCATAGGAATGACAGAACAGGTTGTGCTGCTGGGGGAGTAGCACTATATGTGAAAGTATAGAATCAAATGAGGTAAAAATCTTAAGTGAACCAAATTGTACTGTAGAATCTCTATGGATAGTAATTCTATGCTCTAATAATAAGAATATAGCAGAAGGAATATATTACCAACCACCCGAACCAGGATGGTAACTGTGAAATGCTCAGGGAGATTAAAGAGGCTATAAAAACAAAGAGCTCAATAATAATGGGGGATTTCAGCTGGCTCCATATTGACTGGGTACATGTCACTTCAGGACGGGATGCAGAGATATAGTTTCTTGACACCATAAATGACTGTTTCTTGGAGCAGCTAGTCCTGGAACCCACAAGAGGAGATGCAATTCTTGATTTAGTCCTAAGTGGAGCACAGGATCTGGTCCAACAGGTGAATATAGCTGGACGGCTTAGTAATAGTGACCATATTAAATTTAACATCCCTGTAAGGTGATAACACCAAAGAAGACCCCCACAATAGCATTTAATTTCAGAAAAAGAGAACTACACAAAAATAAGGAAACTAGCTAAACAGAAATTAAAAGGTACAGTCTCAAAAATGAAATGCCTGCAAGCTACATGGAAACTTTTAAAACAACAACAACATCATAGTAGAGACTCAAATGAAATGTATACCCCAAATTAAAAAACATAGTAAAAGGACCAAAAAAAGTGCCATCATGGCTAAACAATAAAGTAAAAGAAGTGGTTAGAGGCAAAAAGGCATCCTTTAAAAACTGGAAAATTAATCCTATGGAAGGAAATAGAAAGGAGCATAAATTCTGGCAAGTCAAGTGTAAAAGCATAATTAGGAAGGCCAAAAAAGAATTTGAAGAGCACCGAGCCAAAGACTGAAAAACTAACATCAAAAAAAATTAAGTACATCAGAAGCAGGAAGCCTGCTAAACAACCAGTGGGTCCACTGGACAATCGAGATACTAAATGAGCACTCAAAGAAAGATAAGGCCATTGAGGAGAAATTACATGAATTCTTTGCATTGGTCTTCACTGCACAGGATGTGAGGGAGATTCTCACATCTGAGCCATTCTTTTTAGGTGATAAATCTGAGGAACTGTCATTAGAGGAGATTCTGGAACAAACTGATACTTTAAACAGTAATAAGTCACCAGAACCAGATGGTATTCACCCAAGAATTCTGAAGGAACTCAAATATGAAATTGCAGAACTACTAACTGCGGTATGTAACCTATCATTTAAATCTGCTTCTGTACCAGATGACTGGAGGATAGCTACTCTGACACCAATTTGTAAAAAAGGCTCCAGAGGTGATCTTGGCAATTACAAGCTACTAAGCCTGACTTCAGTACCAGACAAATTGGTTGAAACAAGAACAGAATTATCAGACACATACATGACAACAACACATTGGGGAAGAGGCAGCATGGCTTTTGTAATGGGAAATCATGCCTCACTAATCTATTAGAATTCTTTGAGAGGGTCAACAAATGTGGACAAGGGTGATCCAGAGGATATAGTGTACTTGGACTTTCAGAAATCCTTTGACAAAGTCCCTCACCAAAGGCTTTTAAGCAAAGTAAGAAGTCATGGGATAAGAGGGAGGTCCTCTCATGGATCAGTAACTGGTTAAAAGACAGAAAACAAAGGATAGGAATAAATGGTCAGTTTTCAGAATGGAGAGAAGTAAATAGTGGTGTTTGTTAAGAATCTGTACTAGGACCAGTGTTTTTCAATATATTCATAAATGATCTGGAAAAAGGGGCAAAATGTGAGGTGGCAAAATTTGCCACTTCTGTGTCCAGCAGCTGCACTGATTGTTTGGCAGGTTTCCTGCTTTTGATGTACATAATTTTGTGTGTGTGTGCTGTTAGTTTTTGAGGCTTTGGCTAGTTGCTCTACAAATTAGGCAGTTAAAGAATTTCTTCTCTTCTTATTCTCTGGTTCCCTGATTATGTTTGTTCTTGGCATCATGGGAGCTCATATCTTCCCTCTTTTTTTAATCCTCCCCTTTTATTGCCTGCTCCTGCCTGCTCTAGCCAGCCTGTCCCTAAGGAGATTGATTCCCCTTTTAATGAGGTGGAGGTCACACAAACTGTACAACCCTTTTTCTCCATAGAAGGTGGAGCAGTGTTCCACAAAACCCTCCACCTCTTACTTAGCCAGAGGTTCACTTCCAGAATATTCTGTCTTCCTTCACTAGTGGGAGAGGAAACACCTCAGAGAAGATTGCTTGGACATGCTTCCTCAGTATGCTTCCAAGTTTCTGGAAGTCCTCTATTATCTGCAACTTTTGCTGTGAAGTAGTCATTAGTGTCAATATGAACCATCACCAATGGATTCTTGTCTATCCAATCTTACAGTGATGTTAGAGATGCATCACTTGATTGTCCAAGGAGCTTATTGATTCTGCTGGTAAATTAATTGTTGTTTTTTTCTGATGAAAATCTGATTTTTTAATTGAGTTGCATTCCACTGCTCTGACTCTCACTGATTAGTACTTTACTATATGAGTAGCCCTTGCATGGTAAGATTCTATCCACAAGAGTAAAGGGGGTAGAATGTAGCTCAAAATTTCATTGGTATATAAGGGTCAATTAACCTGCAATCTCATCTGTGCCTCCAACTTTCAAAGGAAATGACTGAAAATAATATGTAGGTGTAGTGGAGAGATCAGATAGGTAATATACATAAGTTATGGGTAACTGTCCATCTCCAGCCTTTCACAGCCTGCCACCTCACTGGGGTTATATTTAGCTGAGGCATCTGTGGTGACAGTCATTTTTTCAGTATTTAGGAAATGCTAGTGCTGTCTTCTGGTTGGCTGCCAGGTGCTACTGGGGAAACATTTGTTCGGATTATTTTCGGAGCTCCCACAACCCGAGAGCCCATCAATCACTTCTGTGGAACTGATTCAAGTTGGTCTGGACTACATCAGCCTTACAAAGTCCTACTGCATGTCGGGGGAAGGGGGGAAGAAGAAAAGGAGAAGGCTCAAGCAAGGCATTCAGATTATTTAAAAAAAAGACAAGTCCAGCTAGGATAAGCAGAATTGTACTAGGACCTGCCCCAAAGCCCATTGAAGTCAGTGGACAGACTCCCATTGATTTCAGTGGGCTTTGGATCAGGCCCTAAAAATGCACTGGCAGACTGTAATCCTACAGTATAGTATTTAAGCCTAGCAAATCAAATAACTATACATTTTCTGGGCTCCATGTTGAAATCTTAAGGTATTCTTTCAAAATGCTGCCCAGAAAGAGAAACCAAATGGATGAGCTAACCCTCTGTCTTCACCATGTGTTCAGCATTATGTGATGCAGCAGAATTTTTAGCAAGAGCCTTATTGTCTCATTCAGTATTGATTTCTTCTGGAAACGGTTCCAAAGTTGCTTTTTGTATTGGTCTCTCTCCTTATTTAAAAAGCAGAATGCAGTAAATAATAGATCAGAATTAAGGGAATGGACAGAGGTTAGCAAACTGCAGAGTGCTTTAAGTGTCATCACTACTGGATTTATAGTGTCCCTTAAGCTCTTTATTTTTTATTTCACAGATAATGGCATTTTTAATATGTACTTTTGTAGCAGCTGCATCAAGGAAATGTGCTGAGACATTATGGCTCTAAAACAGCGGTTCTCAAACGGTGGGTTGGGACCTCATTTTAATTGGGTTGCCATTGCTGCCTTTAAACTTGCGGGGCTCAAGGCTGATGCCAAAGTCCTGCTGCCTGGGGCCAAAGCCTGAGGGCTTCAGCCATGGGTGGCAGGACTCAGGTTACAGGCTCCCACGCAGGGGCTAAAGACCTTGGGCATTGGCTCCCCAACCCGGGGTGGTGGGGCTCATGCGGGCTTAAGGTTCGGTCTCCCCTCCTGGGGTCATGTAGTAATTTTTGTAGTCAGAAGGGGGTTGTGGTGCAATAAAGTTTGAGAATCCCTGCTCAAAAGAACTATTCTGTCAGACCCTGACTCGCTTTATTTTCCAACGTTTTCCTTGTGTCCCTATCAACTCATCATGTACCTCTTGTAAATGTCCATTTTTCGCTCACTTTTTGATCTGAGGTTCTGATACTTGCAGCTGCACTTCATGGGTAGTCCCTGCACCCCACCTTGGCATCCTTCCCCCTGAGTTCAGTCACACTGCATAACCACAAGGGTCAACTTGCATAGATGCAGCTGCAGAATCAGAGCCAAACTTTAGGCCACAGTTATTAACACTAAGGCTGGAACCCCATTGGGGATACTATCTCCCTCTGTTCTTGGATTTTTTCACTTTCTCCTTCTCTCTCACAGTTCTTTTTTCTTACCTTTCCCCTGCCCCATAACCTCCTTATCATGGATTGATCATGTACAAGGGCAGGACAGGGCAGGGGATGCATCTGTTGGGGGAAGGCCTTTTCAAAGAGGTGGGTTTTACCTTCAGCCCTGACCACAGTCATGTTTGTGCAGTCTGAGCTCTGCTGGTAAGCTACACCCACAGCCAGTCTCTCATCAGGAAGAGTGTTCCACCACCTATGCTGGAGAGTCTGATCATGGGCCTATCTACCTGCATCATTCCTGTGGAGCACCAAGGACTTGTAGGGCTAAACATTTGAATTTTGTCCCAAAACAGATAGCAGCCCATGATGTTCATGGAGCACTGGTGCAATGTTCTCTTCCCAGCCTTTGTCATTTCATACGCAGGTATCTGTGGGCTGTACTTGGAGTGCCTGCATGGCATTAACCCACTTTACCAGGGATTTAGCAGTCAAGTCTTGAGGTAACAAAGCCTGGATCATAGTGGAGAAATCCAGCCTTAAGGAACAGGGGATAGTCTCCTGGCCACCTGAAGGTGACAGGTAACATTGCTCAGCACTGCAGCCATGTGCTACTGTGGCAAGTGGTGGATGGATGACGTCAGTCAAAGTAAGTTTTTCCTTCTCCTGCCATTACGATTCAATCTTCCCTTGATACTCGTTATGCAGCTGCTTATTTCTTATTACACTGGAATAGGTCTTTCAAAAGTCATTCAGTCCAGGAACAGGAATAGCACCGTGTAACTTATGTAACTAACCAACACCAGTGAATGATCTTCATATTAAGGGCTTGCCTACATGGCAAGTTAGTGCGTGGCAAAGTAGGGTGTGAATCTGTTGGACAATAGCTTGCTGCGTGCTTAATTTCCATGTAGACCCTGCTACCACACACTAAAGGTTCCACTTTCATGTGAGCAGGTTTCACACAGGGGTACGTCAACGTTCACTATGCAACTTTCAGTGAGTAGTAGCAGGACCCACATAGTGCGTCACTGTGCAGTAAACTAGGGCTCCGTATGTTCACACTCTACCTACCCGCACACTAACTCGCTGTGGAGACAAGCCTTAAGAATTACTTGCTGAAGGACATCTGTGAACAGTTGAGAATATTTACAAACTAGGGAATTTTTCAGTCTCATTGTGGATAACAGAGACAGAGGTGAAATTCATCAAATAAATACATTGTTCATGGTGAATTCTGCACCCTCCTGTATTGTGTGAGCATAGATCCCATTTCAGCTACTGCCCTGTGTGGACTTTGAGAAACATCCTTTCTGGAAAACTGTTCTCTAGGAGTCTACAAATTTCTATGATGCTGATTTGATTACTATGGCAAAAGCAGTTATTGGATTGCTACATCAGTTCCTGTTTTTGTGCTGGGCCTGAAAAGATATTTGATGCAAATCCCTTCTAACTGATACTAGATCACTTTGAATGATTCAAGTAGGTTTCCTCAGGTCCATTTACCCAGGTTTGACATATGTGGTTGTCGCAAGTTAATCATATCATCTGATTCTTGACAAAAGTTGCAAATCATCCAGCTGTTCATTCTGAAACCCCCGGGCAAGTATGTGATTGTGAAAACTATTTAATCACTTTCCAAACTAACATTAAGTCCTTTCTCCCCACTTACTTTGTTCTCATATAGACACTTACATTTTCATGCAAATACTTCTTGAAATAATGAGAACAATCAGAAGGTGCTGTGTTGCGTGATCAAGTACAGCAGGAGCAGTGAGAGGACAAATTCCCTGCTATTGCCCAATTAATATATCCCAAATCTATTGTGTAAAATGTGATAGGTCTTGTCTATGCAGAAAAATTTATCTGGATTAAGGGAAAGTGTGAATTTTTTAAAAAGTATCTATTTCCAATTAATTCCATGTGTGGATACTCTTATTTTGGAATAGGAGTGCCTTGTTCTCGTTTATTTTAATCCACTTCCAGAATGGATTGACCTAACTTGGAAAAAGGTACTCTTTGTTTTCTTAACTAAGGGATGTCTACACAAGGAAATTAACATGGATTAAACGCAAGTGTGTATTTAAAGAGAAATAGCTATTCCTGAATAATTCCATATGTAGAGCAACCTACAGTGACAATCTCTGTTCATTTCTCTCTGCCGTACTAGCTGTGATATGTACCACTTTCACTAAGAATTGGTCTAAGGCCAGGAGACTACTTCATTCACTATATTGCTGTGTAGATGGTAATTACTTCTGATCACTAGCTACTTGGTTTGGAGTCAAATTACTGATTTGAGGTGAAAGACTCCACATCCCATTAGAAAATCCCAATCTACCAAGTCCACCTTAATACAAAAGCATTTATCCAGGGCCGGCCCCAGGCACCAGCTAAGGAAGCAGGTGCTTGGGGTGGCCAATACAAAGGGGCGGCACTCCGTCCACTATTGGGACGGCCCGTCCCAGTCTTTAGCAGGAATTCGGTGGCGGGTCCCTCAGTCCCTCTCTTCCTCTTTGAGCTGCCACTGAAGTGCCGCCAAAGAGGAAGAGAGGAGTGAAGGACCCGCCGCCAAACTGCCATTGAAGAATGGAGCAGCGCGATTGAGCTGCTGCCGATTGACTTTTTTTTCCCCCCTGCTGCTTGGGACGGCAGAAAACCTGGAGCCGGCCCTGCCTTTATCAGTAATAAATTATCATTCTACCTTCTAAAAACAAAACCCAACGCTGTTGTTGTGTAAGTGAACTCAGAAGGGATTGTTTCTCATTCTGTGTTCGTACAGTGCCTTGTGTAGCAAGGTTCCTGGCTGGCCTGAAGGCACTACCATAATAAATGTAAGTTATGATCACAATAATGGTTTTATGCTATTATAACTGACTCTGTATTTGGGAATAAAGTACAACCATCTAAGCTGGGTGGATCTTAACTACGGCCCAGGCCTGCAGCTCTTAGTGATGTGAAGAGCCACCATTGCAATCAGTGAGAGGATTCATTTGAGTAAGGTCAGAACATCAAGTCTCTAGAGCCATGAGAGATTTAAACCACCATCCTGGGTGGGAGGGATAGCTCAGTGGTTTGAGCATTGGCCTGTTAAACCCAGGGTTAAGAGCTCAATCTTTGAGGGGGCCACTTGGGGATCTGAGGCAAAAATCAGTACTTGGTCCTGCTAGTGAAGGCAGGGGGCTGGACTCAATGACCTTTCGAGGTCCCTTTCAGTTCTAGGAGATTGAATATTGATTGAACTGCACTATGCGCCTGTTGGTTGTGAACTTTCTCCAAGAGCTGCCACTCCTGTTCAGCCTGGAACAAATCCAGTGTCTTAAATTCAGAATTAAAGTCAAACATCTACCCTATAGGTGCCCTGTTCAGCCTAGGAATTCCAGCATATGTGGTATGCGCAAGGTCTTCATGGATCTCTGCAATATATTGATACATGAGGATGGGATAAAAGATGACCATCAAGGTTTTAAATCCAAAACTTGACCCACCTTATTGTGCTTTATGATGTGATGGGACAGACTACTCTTTACTCAAACTATGATTAAAATAAATGTACCACATATATTTTTTTGGCATTTATTTTCTAGGGGAAGTCCCCTAACTGGTCTCTGCTTCTACTTCTACGACTGTATAACAGATTTACCTCCCCTGAGGTTAGTCTGTCCAGATGGATTACTGCTTGAAAAGTACATTGAAGGTGAAAAGTGGTAGACAGCCACATCATTATTATTGAGCTGAATCCTCCGGACTTTTAACTAGCAAGGAGTGGGAGAGAGGCTGGTTCAGTGGTTGGAAGGCTAGCCTGGGGTTCAGAATATCTGAAATCTGACACAGATTTCCTGTGTGACCTTGGGCAAAATACTTAGTCACTCTTTACCTCAGTCCCCCTTCCCTTTAAAAAAGGGGGGATAATAGTTCATCCATACCTTAGAGGGGTGGTGTGAGGGTGAATATTACAAGGTTTTCAGATACTATGGCAAGGGAAGCCATATAAGTACTTAAAATAGGAAACTCCCATGGATTGCAATGGGAGGTTGGCATGAAGAAAGATTCAGGGCCATGCAGCCTCCTGCTGCAGAAAATCCATGAATGGTCCCAGCCGAGGATCAAAACTGCATGAGGTTTCCCTCACTGAGTTCATAGATTCCAAGGCCAGAAGGGACCATCTAGTTTGACCTCCTGTACAACACAGGCCAGAGAACTTCCCCCAAATAATTCCTAGAGCAGAGCTTCTAGAAAAACATCCAATCTTGATTTAAAAATTGTTAGTGACGGACAATCCACCATGATCTTCGTTAAAGTTTTCCAATGGTTAATTACTTTTGCCATCAAAAATTTACACCTTCTTTCCAGTCTGAATTTGTCTAGCTTCAAATTCCAGCCACTGGATTGTATTGTACCTTTCTCTGGTTGATTGAAGAGCCCATTATCAAATATTTGGTAGCCCAGGTAGATAGCTACAGCCTGTACTCAAGTCTCCCTCTTAACCTTCCCTTTGTTAAGCTAAGTAGACTGAGCTCCTTGAGTCTTTCACTAGAAGGCAGATTTTCTAACCCTTTAATTGTTCCTGTGGCTCTTCTCTGAACCCTCTCCAATGTATCAACATCCACAGTTTCCACTGGTGGGCCTGTGCCTTTATCCTGCCTAGCGCCTCCCTCTTCCTGACAGCATGGAGTCATATGCATGAAGAAGCCAGGGACTTCCCCACCTACAATCCTTTGCCCTGACCAATCTGAAAGGAGATTCCTCAGCACAGAAAGGGCTTCAATAAAAAGTTAGTGCAGCTTTAGATTCATTGCTCAGGGACAGGGATGATTCATGTCATGATCCACCCCCTCCCTGGACACAGATCTCCAAGCATACAGAAGATTCTGCTGTGGGGGCTACACTGACATAAAGATGACTCCCGACCCCACTTCATGCAGATGGGGTCAGGGGGAGATCCATGCACAGTGGGTTTGTGTAGGCTGATACAGCTCCTACTTGTAGCTGAAAAACTTTAGGGCAAATTTTACCCAAAGTGGAGTTTTGCAGGTAAATGCTAACATTCCTCAACATAGAGGTCGGTATTGGAATTGCTGAGCTAGAACAGAGGTTTGGCAGGGATTTTGCTGTCTTCCAGTGTGCACCCCCTGTCTGCTCTGCAGCACTGTGTACATACATGGTGCTTAGTAATAACAGAAGATTCCAAGTTATCCTTTCTACACAGGGAAAGCTCCCCATTAACTTTAGTGAGATTTTTTGCATGAGTAGAAATGCAAGATTTGTCCCACACTGGGGACGGAGGTGACAGTTGCTCTGCGTACTGTAGAATTAATAAGGGAGAGGTGAATCAGAATTATTTTGGAGCATGAGATGATTTTTGCTTGAGTTCAAAAGTTCTAACTTTAGGAAAAACTGTGTGTGTGTGTGAGAGAGAGAGAGAGAGAGAGAGAGAAGCCTTGGTGACTGCTCTGGAACCTATATATATGAGGGCTTCAATCAAGATAAGTTAAAATGTAATAAATCTAGGTAGGCAGACATGGACTGTCCTGACTATTAATAGTAGCAGTGCGGGGGGGGGCCTCAACAACTGCTTGTTGCTCAAAGGGCTTAAATGGATAAAAAGAGACTGAAGGAATACATTTTAATATAGGGTGTTACAGTGTTATCATATGGGTGGAAATCATCCTTGCAATGAATACCGCTACACTATATTTTATATGGGGACTGAATGAAGAGAAGTTTATTTCCAATATCATTTTTGCTGTTACTGGTTTTGCACACTTGGTTTGGAAAAAAAAAAGTTCAGAGAAAAACCTTAAATGTTAGCACTTGATTCAGATGTTACTTAATGTGATACATGAAAGAACCAATTAAACTGATAAAATACATGGAGCAAGGTCCTCAGCTGGGGTCAGCTAGCATTTGATATTTACCCCTTTCAAAGGAAGGAAGATGTGGATACAGGTGTATTTAGCAGCCCATTGTTACCATATGTAATATCCATATATGCATATTAGCAGTGGTGAACTAGCCACTGGGACAACAGGACCTAATTGGGGGGCCCTGAAAAAATGGGTGCCCACGTGCCTCAACCTGTTTTGCCTGCCCAGAGCTCCTGCCAGGAACTGGGGTCGGATGCGGGGGCTTGCCCCTCTCCACCTACAAGGGATGCAACCGCCTCCTGACTCTGTTCCCTGGTGGGTTGAGGGAAGGACTGCAGCTGGAAAGGATGGGAGGGGTCCCCACTTGCTTTAGCCCAGTGCCCCACAAAACTGTAATCTGCCTCTGCATATTAGCGGGCAACTTAGTCTAGTGGGTAGCACACTGAACTGGGAATGAGTGGACCTAAGTTCTATTTCTAGGTCACGGCTTTGGACAAGTCACCTCCTCTCTGTTCCCCCTCCCAGGCCTTGTCTATTTAAACAGAAGTTCTTTGATGCAGGTTCTGTCTCTCACAATGTGTGTGTTCAGCACATACCACGATACGGCACAGTCATAGCCTCAGCCTCTAGGACAGTGGTGGGCAACCTGCGGCCCATGGGCTGCACAAGGCCCATCAAGGTAATCCGCTGGCAGGCTGCAAAATGGTGTTTATGTTGACCGTCCACAGGCATGGCCACCCACAGCTCCCAGGGGCTGTGGTTCACTGTTCCAGGGACGTGCTGGCCACTGCTTCCCACGGCTCCCATTGACTGGAAACAGGGAACCACGGCCACTGGGAGCTGCAGGCGGCCATGCCTGCGGACTGTCAATGTAAACACTGTCTTGCGGCCCGCCAGCCGATTACCCTGACTGCCTACCACTGCTCTAGGAGCTACCATAATGCTAATAAACTTGCTTTTGTTTATATTTCTGGTGTAATTTTCATTATGTAAATTGATATTCTGCTTAAACTACTTGAACTGCTCAAAAAACAGTGGGAAAATATAGCCAAGAGCTTTTTGTAGACACCCTTCTGAAGTACAGTTCCTCTGGTGCTTGTGTCTTGCCCTGGGGATAAAGTAATCTGCTACAGCCTTCTACAGACACGGCATACTTCCTTCCGCCAGCCCAGCCAGTTCTACCATTACACTGTCTCTCCCTCACACTTGCTCAGATGTGGCAGGCTTACAGTCAGTGTTGTCGTCCTCACAACTGAGCTGGGCAGGTCTGATGTAGCCATTCAGGGGATGTTTGGCCTTACTCCCAAGTATGGCTGTGTTAGAGCAGGCCATCATCTAGTCCTAAAAAGAGAATCCAATTTGCGGGACTTCTTGGATCCAGGGCCTGGATCCCTGTTCACAAGCACTTCATGGTGAAGATGTGTGTGAACAGGAATCCAAGCACTGGAGAAATAGTGTTGCAAGACCTTTCCCTCCCACAGTGAAACTCCTGCCTGGCACTGAACTGAATGTACAACTCTATTAGCTGAAGCTAATAGCAGAGAGTCCATTGTGTGCTTCTTGCATTCTATTGTTTTGCTGCCAAGGAAACAAAAGTTCAGGGGTGGACTTTGGATCTGAAGGCCTTGAGCTGCTGGAGGTTGAGCAAACCATTTAAATGATACATTCCATCTCTGGATGTTTCCTGCCTATTACCAATCCCAGAAAGTGGGATGAACACCGAGTTTACATATAGTTCAACAAACTGGGGAAAAACTAGGTGTAAAGAGCCATGATGACCCATGTCTACTAAGGGCAAGGTAATAGGGTCCAATAGATAGACATAGGAAGAAAAACTGTAAAAAATCTATTAACAGACTAATCTGATTTTATCTGATATAGAGCGTTGTATCATTTAACAAAGTTTTTTGTCAGAAAATGTTGATATATCAAAATTTTATGGAAATTTATTAGTTTCATTGACATTTAAGTGGGGAAGTTTCCTCCGGTCCAGGATGGGTTTTTGAGAGAGAAAGGCCAGAATAGCCAAAAGCTGGATAGATAAGGCACAGTTTTGAGAAGTCTCATTTTCTGTACTACATGTAAATGAAAACAAATGTCTAAACCTTGAAACTTTTCATGAAACAGAATACTTGTTTTCTGGCCAGTCCTACTATAGAGAGGAAATTTCAGTATCTGAGTGATTGACTCTGTTCTTGTTTTCTGGGCCAGTGAAACTGGCATATAAAATATGTAAAGAAAGAGGATGACAGTGGAAAATAGTAACCAATGGAGAAGCAGATTAAAAATGGAGGAAAGGTGTTTTTTTAAGTGCTACTAAAAATTAGTCTGCTAGTTATCAAGGATTTCATTTATTTAATAAAATAAAAATTAGAATTGGTCAAAAAACAAAACAGAAGAAAAATAGTTTTGTCAACCATTTTAAAGTTTTTTGCATTTCAAAATGAGTTTTGAAAAACGTCAAATAAAATAAATAAAAAATTTGAAATTCTGATATTTTTAAAGGTCAGTAGTTTGGTTTTCATCTTCTTTCTCACTCTCCCCTCCTACTATTAAATGAGATCGAATGAATCATATCCACACATGAAATATAATTCTTGATGCTATTTTTTTCCTTTCACTTTTTCATTTTTCCTTATCTTTGGAATACAGAGTTAAGTGGCAAAAGGAAAAATGAAATGCTGTAATTCAGCTTCTCAGGAAGTTTGATGGAAAATTTAGGAAAAACTTGAAGGTTTGGAAAAAAAAATTTTGTCAAAAGTTTTTTGGGAAAAAAAAATCCATCAGTTCTAGTAAAACTATTGAAAGTCACCTGACTAGTTTCAGTAGTCAAGATACATTCTGAATAGCTCATGAAATAAAAGAGATAATTTTTAGAACAACTTCTAAATAGTTGAGAGCTTGCTGTAGACTACAAAACGGATGTGTTCTATAATAAGACAGATATGCTATCACAAAGGCTGTGTTAGCTGCAATAACAACATGAGAACCTGACATGCGGATCACAAACACATTTTATCTAGTAGCCAGGAGTGGCTGTTACAAAACTAATAGCCAAATCAGTTCAGATACTCCAGTCTTATTGCGAAGCTTTCCACAAAAGAGAAGAAAATTCCAATACTCTTCACTTCCAAAGAAAAGCAGTTCAGTATGATTCCACATGGCTTTTTGACTGTCTTTCATCTTTGCTTCCTTATGAACTTAACACCCTCATTTATTGTGTCTTCAGTTTTCTGTATTTGTCTCAATTTAAAGATCAGATATGATCCTCCTGCCGTTTTCCTTTTCCTGATTTTTCTACACAGTACTTTAGTGTTTCCATCATTTTATTTTTTAAAACCTTACTTATCTAGCAAAGAGCAGGAGAAAGGAAAAAACACATACAATTAGAGACTCAAATAATTCATAAATGATTTACTGTTAATAATTATGATTAGTAATGTGTAATGTGTATTATGGGAGCAAGATCTGTGTATGCACACGTGCGCGCACACACACACACCCTGAGTGCTGTCACTCCTCTGAACAACTGTAACAACCTGTTCTTTTTGCAGATACAGACTAACACGGCTGCTACTCTGAAACCTGTAAGGCCATTATGACTTTGCAGAGAGTATGTCATTGCTTGCGCTACAGAACCCAAGCTGTAATTTATACATCCATAAAATAGGCTTATATCACAAGAATCTGGATTTTAAACACTCCAGAGTTGTAGGATGTTCATATTTAGGTTTTTCAGTTCAGGATCTTTTCTGTTTTCCTCCAAAAAGTTGTTCTACATTAATCCCCAAAATATGGAGACCAATCAGCGGGGTCTGGGCAGCATGTAACAGTATTACTCAGATGGTGACTTACTGCTAAACCCTTATTTTTCTTTATATATATGTAATTTGAATGGGGGTGGATTTCTTCTTCCGATTTCTTAATGAGTGATTTGTTGATTCTGGCATAATTGAGGCTGGAAAAAAATCAGTATGCTACTGATTCACAATCCCTGTGGGCATATGAATTTGTAGACCCTGATCAGAACTGTGGGATGGGAAGGAGAGAAAGTAAAGTGGTGATATATCTATCTGCAATGACAATGCATATATATATGAACTGATTTTAGATGTAGCTGAAGAAGATGACAAATGATTCCTTCTTTAAAACAAGCCATAATTTATTTCCATGTTGATCTGTTTATAAATCAAACATGCTTTCAGCCTTGTGTAACTCTAATGTTGCAAATTATATGTAGGTTTAATTAGTAAGGCATCATTTAATTATGCTGAAGTGATCCTTTCAAATCAGAAATATTTTAATTACAATATAATTCAACAGCAGAAAATGGGGAAAAATGTTTCTCTATCATCTGTTACTCAGTCTCAGCAGATGAACTGAGCCTGCAGACTTTAAACCTTAAGAAAACAACTCCATTTGATTTTTCATTCCCAAGTCACTTCTTCCATTCAGGAGATGGATACCACTCTGTCAAATAACTCCTGTGTAATTTGAACTTGACTACAAGATTAATAAGATTTTTTTTTTTTTAGAGGCCAACCTGACGGAAAGAACTGCAGTTAGCAGGTGGGCTTGTGGCAAAGAAAAGAAAGAGCAAGGATCAAATATAGCCTTGAACATGGCTGCTCAACAATGTATCAGATAACCACCAATTCCCTTAAAATCTGTCACTACACAGCAGTTGTTATGCAAGGGTGAGTATCAGGCTGTTTAGTTCATGATCATAATTAGGCCAGGTGGGAAAACGCCTTTTAAGGAAGAGTGGGAACAGGAATGCGCTAGTCCCTAATATTAACACCAAGTCATCTACAGGGGGAATAAAAGGTACCTGCTGGAGCAGATGACACAGCTGTAGTTTTGTCAAGGGGAACTTTCACAGGAGAAATATAAAGAGGCAGGATCCCATCTGTTTGTCTGTGAGTGGGTCTGGGGGAACGGGGCAAACATCCTTGCTCCAGCAAGTATTTGCATGGTTTCTATTTTAAAATTTCTTTTAGAGATAAGCCTGAGTACATATACCCCCAAATTTTACGGGGTGGGGATGTTGAAATCTGGACCCAGATTTGAAACTATAGCTGATTTCTGTCCTGGGCCAAACTGAAAACCCCTCTGTGTGTGGCTGGGCCCTTTTGCTATTTCATATGTTTGTGCATTTTGTTTGAGGCGGAGATCTTTGGCACATTAGGGTTTTAGCCTCCGGTGCAGTTGCACTGATGCAGTATCTCAGGGAATGTCTACGTTGCAGTTGGGGGTATGAATGGCAGTGCACGTAGACAGACCCTCACTACCTGTGTTCTCAGTGGTTTTCAGCCTGTGGTCCATGGACTCCACTTGTCTTAAGATTTCCAAAGGGGTCTGCATCTCCAGCTGACATTTTTTAGGGATCTGCAAATGGAAAAAGAAGATTGGAAATCGCTGTTCTAACTCCCTCACTAAAAATAGAAGTGAGGCTGCCACGGGGCAGGCTTCAGCACTGGCTGCACAAGCATCTATGAACCCCAGGCTGAAGCCCACACTGCCACATCCTCACTGCTTTTAATAGCAAGCTAACTAGGGTACTGCTAGCACAGGTACATCTCTATGGGTTGCAAATCACACCCACAGCTGCACTGTAGACATTCCCTCTGGCCAGATCTACACACAGAAAAAAACACACCCCTGAGCGAGGCAGTTATGCTGCCCTAACCCCCAGTATAGACAGCACTATGTCAGTGGGAGGGCTTCTCGGGGATGCAGTAACTATGCCAACGGGAGAAGCCCTCAGCATAAGTGACTGAAACACACAAGGTCCAAGTCACGTTTAATTAAAGTCAGCTGAAAATAACACAATGAAATACTTAAACCTGCCATTCTACCCACGTAAACTCATTAAGGACTCATCAATAAGCGACAAAACATGCCCCTCCCTCAACCCCTAGGACTCAGTGGCAGTGTAATCGGTGCCAGCCTCTTTGGGCCAAAAGGGGCCCATGCTAGAACTCGTGCCAGAGCTGATTGTCCCCAGAGTGCCTCAGAGCCCAGGGCTTTGGGGACATCTCTTGTGCTGATGTGGGATTAAAGCGGGGATTGGGAGGAGTGAGGGCAGGACTGAGGAGAATGGACTGAGGGATGATGTGCTCTTCATAGAGGGGTGTGCAACTAGCCCTGCAGCTGCCTTAGCAGACTCCGCCAGGGATGAAGAACTCCTACCCCCTTCAGAATCTCCTGTACTCTGAACCCTTTGAAAAGTGAAAGGCTACCTGCTATTAACCAAGTGAAAACACAACCTATAGACAAACAAGTAATTGTTATCTAATCTATTTTCTTATACTGCACCCGTTGTTGTGGCATCTGAGGTAATCCTCACCCCATGCTGCACAACTAGGCCAATGGAAAAGATATTTGAAAATATAACATACAGCTCCAATGACAGCAGCCTTCATCCTTGTGTGCCATGACAACCAACCCCCCTTGTTTCCCCTCAGTGAGCCACCTGCTGATGCCACTTCAGGGGTTCATCCACTTCAGGGCACTTCAGAGCCAGCCACTCCAGCAGTCATTTGAAGAGGAAGGAGGTTAGACGAGGGAATGGGCAGGCTGGGAGGGGAAGGTTAAGAGGGAAATCGATTTGCCATGGGTGTTCACACCTGAAGCACAATTCCAATCAAGGAACAGACACCCAGCCTAAAAATAGGGCCCTACAACTTGACCTTTGAATTTCAAATAGTGAACAAGCCACAGATAAATAACTGTTCAGCAAAGTTATTTGAAATGATTCAACAAATAATTTTGAATCAAACACATTTGTAAAAAAAAAAAATATATATCATGGTCTGCTCATAAACCAGGCAAAAGGTGAATTAATTATTTGGTAAAATGAGTTAAGCAACTAAGTCTCATTTTTAAAATTGCCCAGGACCTGGAATCAATGGGATTTAGGCACCTGAGGGCCCAAGTCACTTTTGAAAACTGGACTTAGGCCCACATCCTCAAAGGTATTTAGGTGCCTAATTCCCATTGAGTTCAGTGGTGTTTGGTGCTTAGCTGCCATTGAGGATCACTTAGCCATTTAGGAAAATTTCATCCCAGATTTACTAAGAATCATAAATTGAATTACAGGCCAGTATTTCACATTGACTTAATATTTTTCTTGTATCCTATGTGTTTTTTATGTTCTTCAGATCTCTTTAAGGGTGCGAGAGACTTAGAATCAGATTGTTATTATTTATATTAGACTGGCACCTAGGAGCTCAAATCAAGGTTGTGTCCTCAGTGTGCTTGAGCCTGTATAAAGGCACATTAAGAGATGGTCCCTGTCCCAAAGAACTGACACTCTCAAAGGGACGAGACGGACAAAGTGCAGGAGGGGAAACAGAAGCACGGAGAAATGAAGAGATGTGCTCAAGGTCACCCAGTGGTCAGCGACAGAACAGGGAACTGAGCTCAGGTTTTCTAACTCCCAGCCCACTTCCTGAGCCCGATCCTAATTCATACTCAATGCCAACTTGCAGAGGCCTCCCATGTGCTAACTTATATCAGGCTTGACAAACTCATTGCCCTAACACACTGTTGTGATAATATAGACCCCAAAGGAGTCATGCAATGTATCCTATGTAAACTGATGACACGCTACTCCTGAAAACCATTCCATGAGGTGTGTATGGGCTGTGCATAGTGAGTTATAAGTGTGTGCTGGAAGTACGTTCTTCAGATGTGTTTGGGAGGTGGAGCATAAAACTAGGGGACAGCACCTTTTGAGCCCATAATAGCTGGATCCTCTTAGCCTGAAAGGCAAGAGCTGAGCGAAACTTGATATAACCTGCTTAGACAGAGATTGTAACTTGCTAAACATGTTTGAGTCACTAGAAAGTGTGTTTTGTGTTGTTTTATTTGTAACATATCCATCTCATTGATTCTTTGTTAGCATCACTTAAATCTCTGTTCTTAATTAGCAAACTCATTCTTGTTTTTATTACAATATTGAGTGCTGGATATTAACTGTGGAGGTGGAAGCCTCACTTAACCGAACAGGCTGGGGTGTACACTGTCTCTTTGGAGGCCCCAAACATAACTTCAGTGAGGGGGACTGGATGCTGCAGGGAGCCATTTCTGGGGAACTAGGGTTCACTGATAGTTACATGCAAGACAAGGTTTAGCCTGGCACAGTCCTGAAGAGTTTGCTGCCAAGACAGACAAACTGGTGTGTCAGAAGTAGCACACAGCTTAGCAGCAAAGCTCACTTGTGCTGAGGCAGAGCAGTAATGCAATGGCTCACAATTCTGGGTGTCTGGAGCAAGATGTCACATGCTGCCTGTTAGATGGAACAAGTTTAGCTGTGGAACCAGTTAACTGAAAACTGTGTTAGCATAGAATAATGCCAACAAAAGTATGGAGGTTTTTTTACCTGTTTGCTAAAGTATAACATTAAATACTTCACATAAACTAATGTGTAGAGGTCTCTGCTCACTGAAGATAGGTTAATTTTGGTCAATCTGGTTTTATTTTCTCGCTTCTGTCAGTTAGAAATATTATTATACCCATATGAGATTTGAGATTAATTACAACAGCAGTTAGTTTAGATCTTATTTAGTTGGCATGCTGATTGATTTGAACACTACTTCACAATAAACAGCAGAAGATAACTTGAAGTGCAGCACAAATGTGGCTCATTTACACAGCTGCTGTTTGATGGAGAAACGATCATGTTATTATCACAATGTGTGCTAGTGGTTTGAGAGCAAAGTCGTTCAAGAAAGTCAGCTTCCTTATGTATCTCTGCGTAATCCTTTTACGGGAAAGTTTGCTGAGCTTTAACTGGGGATTTCTTTATTTTAGGTGTTAAACAGTTAATTAAAAACTGTGAGACCAGTTCAGTAGATGAGATCAACTTTAATGTGGCATGTGTAATGAAGGCATCTGCCCTCTTTTGAAACTGGAGCACATGATGAAATTAAAAGCACATTTACTCAGTGTACTGTGTGTGTTGGTATAGCCAAGCCATGGATAAAGTGATATTTTGTTCAATTTTATATTCTGTCCTATATAGAGAAGTGATGTATTGCCAATATTTCATTTTACTGGTAGAGTGGTAACTGAAGTCATAAGGAATATTCTTTAGTGGTTAGAGCAGGGGATTAGGAGTGGAAATTCTGGCACATTGCAACTCTAGGATTCTATTCTTAGTCCAGCCACTGACTGGTTTTCAGAATTGCTGAGCACCTGCAGCGCCCAGTGAATTCAGGTGGGGTAACTGGTGCTCAGCACTTCTGAAAATCAGACTCTATGACTCCATTTTTTTTCTCCTATGTAATGGGGTTAATACTTCACTGCCTCGCAGTGGTGTTGTAAGGCTTAATCCATGCACATTTGTAAAGTGCTTTGAAATCTGTGGATGGAAGGTTAAATGCAAAGTATTGTTGTTGCTCCCTAGAAACCACACGGATGGATACGTTAGATATACCATCAACGGTCAGCTAAATTCTCAGGGCTGCCCGCCAAACTTTTTTTCTATAAATAGAATAAGTCCTCAAAACGTTCTCTAAGGCTCTACATTTTAGAATTGTAGGACAGGGCACTCAGCTATGCTACTGAGAATAAAGACTATTGGGAATATCGTAGTGCATTGAAAGTACCAGCATGCACCAGGACTGAGGATTTAAATTAAAAAAAAACCCATAAAATTCTGCATCTATGGTATTTAATATCACTTAGACTAAAAAGTATATGATTGGTCAATTGACAGAAGCTAGAAAGACCAAAGGAAGATAATAACTTTTATCATTAAACAGGAATGGCAAATAAACCAAATGCACAATGAACAACAATATAGGTCCATTATAAAGCACATAAATAATAATTACTATAACATTTATTATTTATCTAATGCCATATGTATGCAGGACTCTTCACAGGCAAATAAAAGATGGAGTCCTTGCCTCAGTGAAGGCACCTGTGATGGAGTATGCTCCCCACACTAGGCTGGTAAGAGCTGAATTAGAGGTGGGCTCAATCAGCTAATTAGGCTGCAAATAGGGGAGCTTTAGGCTGGAGGCAGCTAATTAGAGACAAGCTTACCAGGGAGGGACAAGTGGGGCTTCTACAAAAGACAGGAAACTGGAAATACGGGCATCCTGAAATCATGGTCCTAGAGGGGACAGTTCACAGGAAAAGATATAAACTCAGAGCCAAGTAAACTGGGAGGAAGACCTGTGGGCTGTGACTAGTGCAATTACCTATGAGATTGAGGCAAGAGAAAGGAAGTGCCATGGGGCCTGTAAGGAGCTCATAAGAATGGTGGAGAAGCCCAAGAGGCAGGTAAAGAAATGAGAGGTGAAACTGAGGGGAGGAGAAAGACACCCCCCCCCGGGGAGGAAATGAATTAACACAGAGACAAGTTGCCTAAAAGTACTGCTTGGGAGTGAGGAGATTGGCAAATCCAGAGGTGCGGGGAAGGCCAGGAGATATGGAAGTGGCTCAGGGAAAAGCAGCAAGGTGCAAGGAATGAACCTCAGCTGCTGTGTAGAGGGTCCCTGGGCTGTAACCTGAAGCCTGGGTGGGCCTGGGTTCCCCTAGCACTATGAGGCAGTGAAGCAGAAGACTGCCTTAGACTGCTGAAGAGCAGGAACTTGGATATCCTCCTCCACCCCTAGAAAGTGAAACCAAAATAGTGACCCTGCTGGAAGGTGAGTCATGAGAAGGAGGACAAAGAGGACACCTGCAGCGCCAGAGACCAAGAGAGGGTCTGCAGAGGAGAAACTGGCAAGGTGTTACTGCTGATCAGGCCAACACTCCTTCCAAGTTAATCCTCAGAACTGCCAGGAGGTGGCACTGTCCAGTAGTGAATAGAGCAACCCCCTCACAGCACCATACTGGGGTGGCAGGTCATCGGGGCTGATGGGCCTCAAGCCAACCAACAATCTAGGGTTGCCAACTTTCTAATCACACAAAACCGAACACCCTAGCCCCACCCTTTCCGAAAGGCAACCCTCCCTTTCCCACAGCACCCCGCCCCCCTCGCTCACTACATTCCCCCTCCCTCGGGATGGCACCTGCATAATGCTGACTTTTTCTGGCTTCATGCAAATGTCACTTAACTACAAGAAACAAAACAAATAATAAAAAAAAAGCTCTAGTCACTGTCATCTTGGCGTGTGCCAATGGGCTTGTCTGGCCTTGTGTGTTCTTATTTTAATTAAGCTCTGAAACCCCAAAGAAATTAATTCAGGATTCATGCCTCTGGTATTTGCTCTTGGCTCCCATGTGAATATTCTTTCCTGTTTTGTGCTTTTGGGTAAAGGGGAGGGGCCCAAACTTTTGGGCACTGACTGTGACTCTCTCCTTCAAATGTCCCAGGGATTTGATCCTGGAACAGTTACTCACTGATAGTACGTGTGTGAGTGGTCCCCCTGAATTCACAGGAACTACTCATGTGAGTAAGCAATGGAGAATCAATAGAGTGGCCAGCTTTCTCATTTGTGAAAACTGGACACTGAGCGGTGGAACCTCCCCTGCTCTGCTTCTTTCCTGAGACCCCATCCTTTGCAGCATCTCTTTCCCTCGCAGCCCCTCCGCTCTTCTTCTCCCCCCACCACCATTGCTCACTGCTCTCTCCACCACCCTCCCCCTGCCAGCTGAGTAGGGCTCTAGGGGTGACTGGAGCAGGACATTGGAGAGAAAGACAGACTTGGGGGTGAATAGGTGGAGGAAGGAGAGACGTGCTTCAGAGGTGGAAAGGTGAGTGGGGCAGGATGGGGCAGGGTGAGCTGCATTTGGGGGCAGGGCAGGGGAGCTGCCAGTATCTCTCTCCACCTCCAGGCTCCAGCAGCAGCAGCTGCTATGCTTCCCGCCCCCCAGTGGCGTAAGCCCGTTACTGCAGGTAACCAGATTCAGTGGCCCATCAGGAGTGCTGACTGGATTTCCGGTCAAAAACCAGACACCTGGCAACCCTAAAAATCAGGTCTGCAGAGCACAGATTTAACTAATTTGAATGGAATTCTAAGCAGCACTGTCAACTTATTTTTCACACTGCAACCTACTCCTTTATGAAATCTTTACTTGTGAAGGCCAGCAAGCTATCAGTGCAATATTGGCCCTCAGTTACAAATATAGGCTTCTGGAATGTGATGTCCGCTGCATCTTTTATGTTCATGACAGCTCACCCTGCCCTAGGAGTCTGGTTTGAGGTCACATCTGAACCCAGGTAACTGGCAAAAAAAAATGGGGTTGTGTAAACAGAACTAGTACTGTTGAAATCATTTACCCAAGCTGAGAATCTGACTTTCAGAGAAAGCACATAATTAGCACTATATACTGGGTTCCTGAGATAGGGTTTCCAATGAGACTATTTTTAACCTAGAAATATAAAAACCACGGGTTAAGAGCTCACTGAGTGGACCAGAGAATGGAGAAGTTAGGATAAAATGGGATATGAAAAGAAACTGAAACAATAAAGGAAAGCTAGAACTGTTTCATGCAACTAAGCATATGTTTTGTTGGCCATGGTATGATGATACTGTAGTTTTTAAACATGGCATCACTTCTGCCAATTCTGCTTTCAAATATGCATGAGTAACTCACACTGGATAAGATTCTCAGTGGGTATACATGGGTTGACTGCACTGAAGTAGCACCCATTTACAAAAGATGGTCCACTGACTGTAATGAAGCTTGCATGGGTGTATATGAAAGCAGAATTGAGCTTAACAGCTGGAGTGAAATCCCGACTCCACTTAGGTTAATAGCAAACTCTGATCCACTTCATTGCAGCAACAGTTTCATCTGTATGCCCGCCTGATTTATCTCAATGTCTGAGATAAATCAGGCAGTTCCTGTACATGTAATCAACATCGCAAAATAGGTAGTGAAATTGTTTGGGGGTTTCCTAAAGACTATGGGCTAAATCACATTGGGGTTTGTAACAGGCCAGCCTGCATCTTTAAGGGCCTGGAGGTCTTGGGTCAGTCATCCCTGCCCTGCTACATCTGCTTTGGGTGTGGGACTTAAAAGGAGCTTGAGGGGGCACCAGTAACACTCCAGGCAAGAAAACCGCTGTTGCCAGGCAGGACAGAAGCTTAAGAGCTACTGAAGAAGACCAAAGGAGTTTAATCCTCTAGGTAGGGCTGGGAGCACCAGGGAGGGCAGAAACCTTGGAAGTTCTAACTGGCTTGAGGAAGCAATTGTAAGTGAGCGTTGCAGAGTGTACAACTGGTAGTAAGGGAACTGACTCCAGCTCTGGGGAAGGAGGGTTGGTTGGGTACTCCTGAAGAGACAGATACCCAGCTGGGGTTGGAGCCTGCAGAACCAGTGAAAGTAAAGACTAAATAAAATGGACTCCAGAAGGGGAGTGCCTTAACATCCCTGTCCAACAATAATTGAGCTCTTAAGGAGCCATGAGCAGAAGGGGAGACTGAGGCAGGACTGCAAATTTTAGGTTATGTGCTTTCATTTTTACCAGGGTAAAATGGAGTAACTCTATTAACTTCAGAAGTATTTCTCTGGAGTTATAGTTGGTATAACTAAGAGCAGAATCTCTCCCATTCAGTGCTGCACATTTGCCTCTACACAGAACAGGTTTTCGGGTTGGTGTTTTGTTTTGTTTTGTTCTTGTGCTTATTTTACTTCCTTAGAACAAAGATTTTTAGCTTCACAACCACTTAGATCTAGTACCTTGAATAGGTTTTGAATGCACAGGGTGACATAAGCTGATCTTTTATGAATACAATCACAATTATGAACATTTATTGTGCTTTCCTATTTATTTATCAGTTCTTAAACTCCAGCCTGTCACTTATTATCCAGTATGCACCATTGCAGGGAAAATGAGGATACAGGTATACTGGGCATGTTCAGATACAGTGGACAAAACTCTTATTATGCCTTTGAAAATCTGGAGCAGTTCTTTACAGCTAAACATAATGGAGTTACTCTGGATTTGAGATCAGAATTTATCCCAGTATGCCTTGAAATAGCTGTTGCACTGAGCACACAGAAGTTGCAGAGAATTATTCAAGTCAAGTTTAAACTTTTATTCTTAAAGTGTGACATCATCATAGCCTGTTCGAGGGGTCTGAGATATTGTTTGACTTATTTTTAATGTTTTGGTGAATGATTTATATTGTTCCATGTGCTGTGTTGTTTGGCCTTTCAATTGTTCTCTCTAGGAAAATGACTTCCATCTTTCATTTAGTTGTTTGAAAAGTTGTGATCTATTTTTTTTCTCCTTGTGCTTCCTCTGTTCCCTAACAATGATGGAATTTGTAACATTCTTGTATCTGTTTTCTGTCTGCAAGTTTTGTCTTTGTTTTTTTTTAAAAAAAGCAGATTGTGTGGTCTGTTGCTGAGTATTTCAACAGTTCCCTGTCAGTAGTTCATGTATTCATGAGAAAATGTGCATGAGGTAGGCAATTTAAATACAGAATAATGAAATTGTGTTGTGCGTGTTTGTTCATTTCTTTTTTGGAGTAATGGCTGGGTAAAATACTATATAGAAATGTTAAATCAACTGTGTGAAACCATGCCCTTGTCATCTGGCTTACGGCATTACTACTCAATCCTGTAGCTACTGTATGTATAACAATACCTGGCTCTTAGCGCTTTTTACCAGATCTCAAAGCATTTCACAAAGGAAGTCAGTATCATTATTCCCATTTTACAGATGGGAGAACTGAGTCACAGAGAGATGAAACAGCAGAAACAAGAATAGAACCCAGGTGTTCTGAGTCCCAATCCCTTGCTCTATCTACTCTTTCATTTAGCTCAAGTGCATTGAACTGGAGTGACTGCAGGATCAGTTCCTAGAATATACAGTCTCAAGGGTTTTTTTATACTCAGGTGCATTTAAAAAAAAACTTTACAAGATGTAAAATAGATCTGTGCTTTTGATACAAGAATCCCACTTTTGGGTAGGAAATGCTATGGAAAGTCCTTCTCAGTTTACTTCCCATGGTTTATGTGTACTCTGCTACCAGGAGGATTGGAGGAAGGGGGTTGATAACAGCTTTGTGTATTGCAGGGTGGTGGTTTGGGGACTGAGTTTGGCTCAGTCTGTTCCATTTAGATCTGGCTAGTTGCGTGGGCAAAACATGATCTGACAATAGGTAATTTCTTAGTACAGAATTTTTTTAATAAGAAAAAATTCTCTAGGAGCCAGCCCATTTTTATACCTGCCAACAACTCTGTTGTAGCTGGAGGCATTCCAGACTCATTGTAAGAAGTTCCTGATTGTGTTTTTAAAATGGGTTCAAGTGGGAGTTAGTTGTCTTTAGCTGAACGTCCTAATTACAAATAACATTACTGGATGATGTTTGCTACTTACAGTAGTTTGCAAAACACTGCACCAGCTATATATAGCCTCCCCCTGCACGCATGGAGATTGGATTTCAGGCAAGGACTCATCGTTTCCAGCAGAAGCTAAACCCCCTTGTGGAGGTGTTGTATTTCACTGTCAAGGGAGAGCACTAAAGAGTTAAATCACTCTCACTGATACCCATGAAGGGGCTTGCTTGCCACATTTACCAGAGAGGAAAGACATCTGTGCTCTCTTATAACAAGGAGGCAGGGAAACTATTGGGAAATCATGCTCATATTGGCTATTAATGGACCAGATTCTCAGCTGGCCTATATTGGCACAGCTCCACTGAAGTCAAACTGTGCCAGTTTACCCCAGCTGAGGGGCCTATTTAGTTTAAATGTCACCATTTAACCAATAAACATCCAAATAAGTCATTGTGCTCCTTAGTAGGCAATAAGCCCCCTCTTTAAATAGATCAAAACCCCATTAATGGGCCTACATGGCAAGAGGGGAGGGATATATTTTGGTTAGGAGGCTTAAATATGGATATGCATAACAGTTTTATGAGCTTTCCACAGATTGAAGGGGAACATAACATACCCAGATTGCATCAGTGGCACTATTGTCAGATACATCAATGTATGATCACAAATTTGTCATCTCCTGCTCAGCCATTACATCTTGCTCGTAGAGAAGTATGCTGCACTGCTGTAACCCATCTTAGTTCTGAAGGGCACAGAGTAGTGCTGAGCTGCATATATCCAACTCAGCAGCTGGTTAAGATAAGATTAATGTGGAAAAATGCCTTAAACATCCCTGTAAAAGGTAATTGGTGGGGTAGAATCATTCAGGAACCCCCATGGTTCAACCAAAGGACCCAAAGTCTAATTAAATCCTTCGAATTGGCTACATCAAATGCACTGCTCCCCGTTCTAAATCTTCCAATGTGGCTTGGCTGAGTGACCAGTTTTGGAGATGCCAGCATGGCTGCGTCGTACCTTTAGGATCCATGCATGGAGGGGACCTTCTCTGTGTGGATTTACCTCCTCCTCACTCCAAAGGCAAAGGGTTCTCCATGGGTCTACCCATCTGTCAGTAGGGAGTGGACAGGAGGGATGGAGAGCCATGGTCCTGGAGTGTGGTTAAGGGCAGAGTAAGAAGGATGAGTTTCATCTTCTCTTGCTATCCACCAGCAAGAGGAGAGCCTTTGGCTATATTAACTTTCCTATAGAGTATCCTTTGTGCTGGAGAATCCCCTTAAAAGGGGACACTGCTTTAACCGGGGAGTGCCTGGCTGCACAGCTTCAATGGAGATCACCAACTCTTGTGAGACTGCTGTGAGCTGAGGCCAACTCTTGAGCTTGCAAGATTTCAGTGCAGTTGACTCCAAACCTGGTTGGCTTTTCATTCCATCCACCACAGCTCATTGTGAACAATGGTGGCCTGTAGTGACTTGTGGAGGGAGAGTGTCTCTGGGATGGCTACTGAAGGTGGTTGTGATGGCTGAGACCCTCAGGTGGTGTGTTGGAGACCTTTGAGGTTTTCAAAGGTATAAATGACTAACTCCCAACTCCTATTGAAAGTCAGTGGGAATTAGGCACCTAATTGCCATTTCTGCATGTGAAAATCTCCCCCGTTGTCTCTGTGAACATGGAGATCCCCTAAGTATGATACAGTGCAAGGAGGTGGCATGTGCATTGCCACTATTCCCACACTGGCTCTGTTTTAAGATTCACACACCAGCTCCCTCAAATGTGTTCTTGGGAACGAGGGGTGGGAGGGGTGCTCTCTGGCATCTAAAGCTGGATACAAAATAATGGCCACTCTTCCTCCTATGCCTTCTCTAGACTCATGCTATACTGAGTAACTGGCAGGAGAAGCTGGAACTGGGCAAGAGTCTCATGAACCCTTACAGAGTGGCTAAAATGGGTATAAAATCTTCCTCATCTGCATCAGTTAGGATGTATCTTTCCTGAGAGCTAGAGTCTAAAGAAGGAATTAGTATAGAGTCCTTGATTGTTTATGTTGGTTTAAAGAATGAAAACATTTATACTTGTATCTCATGCAGCTAAATGATCTGGCATGAGTGCAGTGATGATTGGTGCAGAGGACATACCTCCAAGGGCAAGGTAGAGGTGGTGGTGGGCAGTGTCAACAGCAGGTGATGGGAGAACCTTGTGAAAAACTCCAGATTATTGAAATCACTGTATTTGCCATGTAGGATTCAGGTCATGGTGCGTGCATGCCATTTGGAAAAAAATCCAAACTGTGCCAGAAAGATGATTCTTTATGAGCATTCCTGTTGATGCTGGCTCACACAAAGTGTCAATGGCTCCATTGCATCCTATCCTCACCCCATGCACAATAGCAGAACTGAGAGAGTGCAGAAGGGAAAGCATGTTCCATTGTCTCCACAGGTAGCATGCTGCTCTACAGAGGCATTGACCTTTCTCACATTTTCAAACAATTTTGCCTCACTGATAACAGGACAGATGAAGAGCGTGAACATCCAGTTTGTCTCAGATGATGCCTTTATTCCCCCTTATAAAAGTGATTTTTGCTCTGTGTGTTCACTCCTATCAGCTTCCTTCTGGCTCAGTTATTTCTGCTCTCTATTTCATTTCAGCAGCATTGTGTCTAGCAGTCACCACTGCTCTCACTATTTTATACCCCGCATCATGCAAACTGGAGATGAGCCCAAATCACAATTTTTGGAACTGGAACTGGATCCACATTTGAAGTGGATCAACTGGATCTGGTGTCTATACAAAGCCATATTTCTAAAAAAAATACTGTGCAGCATGAAAACGAACAAAAATGCTTACTCTGAAAAGCCTACTCTTGTTCAGGGCTTGGTGAGATCACGTGGACTGACCATTATTTCAAGACAAATACTGCAGGACGCCAACATATTGAATACTGTTGATGGCTTCTAGAAGGGGCTGAAAAAAACCCACACTGTAGCATTTATTTTTAATGCAGGCCACAGAACAAGCTCAGCACAATACACTTGAAACAATAAGTGATGAAAATTAAGTTCCATGTCTGTTGAGAGGCTGATAACATTCATGGTTGCCTTGTTACTCCCTTTGGTGTGCGCATTTTAAAATAATCATGTTTGAGACAGATGCCATAGAAGAGTGTGACGATAATGTAGCCATTGAGTGAAACTGAGCTCTTTTCTGTTCTAAAACAAAAGTTCTATGTGATATGGATATATTGCGCTGTGTGAAAGGAACAGACAAAACAATTCAAGACAAAAAAAATTCCTAAAATCACTAAATGGAATTCTCCTTGATCACTGATTGCATTAAAAACGAGGAGTACATGTGGCACCTTAGAGTACAAGTTTGAGTATATGCTTTCGTGGGCTAAAACCCACTTCATCGGATTCATACTTTGCATGTATACATTGTATACTTTGACTGGAAGAGACCAAATAATGGGGGGAGGGGGTAGAGACTTTCCAAGGTGTGAATTACCATTAAGTGCTCAACTGCCCTTGCTTTTTACTGGGAGCTGGGTGTCTAACAGCTATTTGTGCCACTATAAATCTCCCCCAGGTGAAATTACACTCTCCACTTCCCCTGCCAAGGAGTAGTCATTTGCTCTAGGAAAGTATGTACAAATATTCCCATTCCCTTAGCAACACTTTCAGAAGCCCAGGTGCAGACATTTGGCATCAAGCACAATCCCTAAAGCAGTTTCTTGAGCATAAATCTTGTCCCTGGTTGATCAAACTGCAGTAGAATGCGCCCAAGAACCCTTGCACATGCTAATGAGCTCATCCGCCTCCTTTTCCATCTTCATTAAGGGCTTCTTCCTTTTCTCAAATAGATGGTATTTTATTTTTAGACTGCATAATACTGGTGAAGATGCTCGACTGATGCACTGGAAACCGAAATCCTGCATGCTGTTCTTTGCTCAGAGTCTTTCCTGTACTGCTCCTACCAATGTGCTTTGACCCATCTCGGGCCCCGTCTCCGCTACAGCTCCTAACTGAGCATGTAACTAGTTAGCGGCACCACTGTGGTGGCTTGGACCATGGTTTGTATTCCCAACATGATTAAAACTCCAGTTTAACCATGGTCAATAACAGTCAGTGTTTCTCTTTGCCAGACGCCTATCCTAGTACCGTGCTGTAACTGATTCAGCTCAATAGTTATTGCAGTGTGAACAGGACATGCTGGCTGTGTTTGTGTAATTGGTTTGCCTGGTCCTCCTCCCTCCCAGCTTTCTGTGTGATGGGATGTCCCAAAGGACATTGCCCTATATGTTGCTAATACTGAGCTTTGTGCACGTGGACTCAAAGCAATGCCACCCTGGCCTTGGTCACACTGTCCTCCTAGTGAGGCATGATGGGATAGACACCCATATTTTCCCAGAATGCACTGATATGTACACAGTTAGTCACCATGGTAGGTGCAAGCCATTGTTGATGGCAGAAACATTGTTGCCTGGACACAAACTGAGCCATGTAGCTTCTAAATGATTAAGATGAATGTACCTCTAACCAGTTAGTTATAAAACCAGGCTTAATAGTTGTAAGGATGGGACTGTGGAGGTTAGTTCAGTGTCCAGGGCCATTGGAGACTTTAGTTTCTCCTTTAATAGCATCATCGTGCCCTTAACACAGTTACAGAGCTGGGCAAGGAACAGGGCCGCCCAGAGGTTTCAGGGGGCCTGGGGCAAAGCAAATTTGGGGGCCCCTTCCATAAAAAAATTGCAATACTATATTCTCGTGGGGACCCCATGGGGCCTGGGCAAATTGCCGCACTTGCTCCCCCCCATGGGCGGCCCTGGGAAATATAAACCTGCATCTTGACACTAACCCAGTTTTGAGAAAACTTCTTTACAAGGTATCACTGGTTCTCAGAATCAACTAGTGCTAACAGGCATTAAAGCTCATTAAAAGGGTTGGACAAATATTTTCCATCAAAACTTTTTTTGGATCGAAAACTAGGGGTTTTTAAAAAGCAGAAAAAAATTACGGACAATGTCTGCTTTCCTTCAAAATTTGTTGTGTTTTTTTTAATTGAAAAGCTGAAATTAGTCTGCCAAAACCTGAATATGGTTTGGGGTTTCCAGAAGTGTGTGCCCAAATATTGCTGCTGCTGTTTTGATTGTTAAGGAAACAACAAAAAATTCTGCTTAAAAAAATCCAAACTTTCCGAACAACTCAGCTTGCCGACCAAAATGCCTGAGCCATCCTGTCAGAAATTTTTCAGGTTTTCTGATACTCTGTCTGGCTTCCTGTTCATATCTGGTCTCCTAACTTTGGGGGTTCTTTAGGTTAGAACATAAACAGCCATACTGGTCAAACCAAAGGTCCATCCAGCCCCGTTCCTGTCTGCTGACAATGCCAATGCCAAGTGGCCTCCAGAGGGAGTGAATCTAAACAGTAATGATCAAGCGATCTCTCCCTGCCATCCATCTCCCCTTGACAAACAGAGGCTAGGAACACCATTCATTACCCATCCTGGCTAATAGCCATTAATGGACTTAACCTGCCATGCATTTATCTGTTTCCTAGAGACTGTCTCCATGGGGTCCCTCACAAACGAGATGGTTTATGGGGTTTGTCTTAGTATAGCTCAGAGGTCAGCAAGCCTTTCAGAAATGGTGTGCTGAGTCTCATTTTATTCACTCTAAACTTTAAGGGTTTTGCTGCCAGTAATACGTTAACCGTTTTAGAAGGTTCTTTCTATAAGTCTGTAATATATATAACATAAACTATTGTTGTACAAAACGTAAAGTACAATAAGTTTTTTTAAAAGTTTAAGAAGCTTCATTGTAAAAATAAATTAAAAGCAGAGCCCCATGGAACCAGTGCCAGGACCACACGCAGTGTGAGGCACTGAAAATCAGCATTTGTGCCCATTCGGCACGCGGCCATAGTTCCTACCCCTGGAATAGCTTATGTATCATGAGTCCATGAACTGAGCATTTTGACTTGTTCCAGAATCTGGGCATGACCTATATTGTGAAACGGCATGTCAAATAGCACATGCAGTGAAGTGGACACAGAGTGCTAAAATTAAGAATTAAACCTATGGTTCTCAAACTGGGGGTCAGGATCTCTCAGGGGTCACAAGGTTATTACTGGGGGTCGTGAGCTGTCAGCCTCCACCTCAAACCCAGCTTTGCCTCCAGCATTTATAATAGTGTTAAATATATAAAAAAGTGTTTTCAATTTATAAGGGAGGGGGTCACACTCAGAGGTTTGCTATGTGAAAGGCGTCACTGTGACAAAAGTTTGAGAACCACTGAATTAACCCCTCTGAAGCCTCAGGGAATGCAGGGGGTGGGTCTCCCTTGGTAGGGTTGGGAAGGAGGTAGGTGGTGTAGAATATTGCTCTTCTCATGTGATCCCTCCCCCAGTGGCTAATTTTAAATGAAGCTACCCTCCTCTGACATGAATCTCCCTATGGTGCTGAAAATAAATATAGACTATAATTTGGCATTTGAGAAGTGAAAGGGATGGTAGCCCTAATGGAAAAGCTAACAGCTTGGCTCTTCTGCAAACCTCAAACTGCTGAATGAGCTTTAGGGTAGGGAAGGCTGTGCCTCCCAAACAGCCTGGCCCTGCTCCCTATCTGACCCCCCACCCATTTCCTGCCCCCCATTTCCTGTCCCCCAACTGCCTGTCTCCCTCAGAATCCTTGACCCATCCTGCTCCTTGCCCTTTCATCATCCCCCAGAGGCCCCACCACCACCACCACCCCAGAACCCCACCCCTGCCCCCTGTACCCTGACTGCCCCAACCCCTATCCACGCCCCCCTAGTGAGTCCTGACAGACTCCGGAATGCCCAGAATCCAACCCCCACGTTCCCTGTCCCATCACCGCCCCCCCAATCTCTGCTCCCTCCCTGTGCCCTGACTGTCCCTGGGACTCCCTGCCCCTTATCCAAAACCCCCGGCCACGGCCTCTTACCCTCGGCTTCCCCCTCACCCGGAGTCTCAGCGCATCGTATCCAGGAGCATCCTTGAACAGCGGTGCAGCATGGCTCCGGCAGGGCCTGAGCTCCACCCTGCTCAGAGCCGCATGGTAAGGGGGCAGGGCTGCGAGCTACAGCGGGGTCTGAGCTCCCTCTGCTTGGCATGGAGCTCGCAGTCCCGCCCCCTTACCACGTGGCTTTGAGCAGGGCAGAGCTCAGGCCCCACTGGGGCCACGCTGCACCGCTGTTCAGGGATGCTCCTGGATGCACTGAGGCTCTGGGAGAGGGGTGGGAGCCTCACCGGTTCTCTTGGGGGGCCCTGTGGAGCCCGGGGTCTGGGGCAAATTGCCCCACTTGCCCCCACCCCCGGCGGCCCTGGCAAAGAAACCCTCACTGAAAGTAAAAATGATGGAAACATATCCTCATAAGCCAATAAGTAATACGAAGACTTTTTTTTTTCTTAACTTCAAGATGAAATGAACAACTCCTCTCCTCAAGGCAACTGGGTGTGCGAAACGTCTGTTCCTGGACCAGTACTTCATATTGAACACCTAACCCCACTGAATTTCAGGGTATGGAGACTAGTTTTTAAATCTGCCCCTATGCTCTTGGGTCTGCGGTTTTGTTGTTTGTTTGCCATGTACTAAGTTGTAAGACCCATCACATTTTAGTATGTAATATTGTGTGCTTGCCCTCTGGTCTCTCTTGGTTTTTTTCTTTTTGCATGTGTATAAACTACTGAAGCCGGGCCCCATTTATGCTCCTACCAGACATTCATAGAACTGTAGGACTAGAAGGAATCTCAAGAGGTCATCTAGTCCAGTCCCCTGCACTCAAGGCAGGACTAAGTATTATCTAGACCATCCCTGTCAGGGGTTTGTCTAACCTGCTCTTAAAAGCCTCCAGTGACTGAGATTTCATAACCTCCATAGGCAACTTATTCCAGTGCTTAACCACCTATACAGGAAGGTTTTCCTGATGTCCAACCTAAACCATTCTTACTGCAATTTAAGCCCATTGCTTCTTGTCCTATTCTCAGCAGTTGAGGACAACAATTTTTATCCCTCCTCCTTGTACACCCTTTTACGTACTTGAATATTGTTACCATGTCCCTCCCCTCAGTCTTCTCTTCTTCAGACTAAGCAAACCCAATTTTTTCCATCTTCCCTCATTGGTCATGTTTTCTAGATCTTTAATAATTTTTGTTGCTCTTCTCTGGACTTTCTCCGATTTTGTTCACATCTTTTTCCTGAAATGTGTTTTGTTTTTTTACAACAGTGTTACACTGTTGACTCATATTTAGCTTGTGATCCACGATGACCCACAGATCCTCTTCCATAGTACTCCTTCCTAGGTGTCGTTTCCCATTTTGTATGAGTGCAACTGATTGTTATCCTCCAAGCACTTGTAACTCCTCCCAGCTTGGTATCATCCGCAAACTTTACAAGTGTACTGTCTATGCCGTTATCTCAATCATTGATGGGCCATTGATGAAATTATAGATTTACAATAAACAAACACTCAAAGATACTCCTGCATCTGGCTTTATTGGCAGCAAAAGGAGACATTATATGATTCTGAATCTGATAAAGCTCTAACATAGAAATCCTGGATCCCAAATGTTGCCAGTTTCTTTCTTTTGGACAAAACTTTCTACTACTCCTGAGGCTGAGATTGAGAACAAGATGTCATGTAAAATCCGTTCCCTGAGCACTGTAAAACTACTGAGTTTAATCATGAATACTTGGCGACATCTTTGGGTTTCTAAATGCTAATGATAGCTCCTAAAAACCCAATCACATCACTCACTAGTTTCCACTGCCTGCCGTGGTGCTACACACTGTGTATTTTTAGTAAGTTTTACCTTATTCCAAATGCCCGGGGCTTCCCATTGAAGCTGGAGGTAAAGTACGCACAGGTCAGTTGTGGATATTTATACATCTTTTATTTTGTTAATAGTTAGGACATATGGCCTTAGGTGCTAAGGCAGTGGCCAGGGCCCAGGTACTCTGTGTCCAATTCCTTGTTCTACTATAATCTTCCTGTTCGACCTTGGGCAAGTCACTCCCAGTGCCTCAGTTCCCCATCTGTATAATGGGGGATAAAATCCTTTCTTCCTCCCTTTGTGTTGCTTATAGATTGTAAGCTCTTGGAGGTGGGAAATGCCTCTATGTATCTCTTCACTGCCTAGCACAGTAGGGCCTCAATCTTGGCTGAGCTTCTAGGCGCTATTGTAAGACCATTTGTTTATCAATACAAGTAAATAATAAATAAGTCAGCTCTACAAAGAATCGTTCCTGTCGCCAGTGCCTAATAGTGATGTGTGACATGCACCTGTTCTGTGCACCTAAATATTTCCAGACATGCGATGCACATTTTTATGTACCACCGAAAGCATTCAAATGACACATAAACAGTGGGTGAGTTACAATGAAAACTTGGCACCATGGTCAGTATGAATTTACAGCTGAAGCTTAGATGAATGTTGAAAACACAGTTGACAATAGGGGGAAAACAATTTCAACCAAAAGTGGGCTCAGTCTAGTGGTTAAAATAGGTGCCCTATTGCTAAAGAAAAAGTGTGAAAGCTTTCTATTACTCGGTTCAGTGCACTGAGCTGCAGTACAGTGGAGTGAAGTATCTGGTGCCATATTTAGAAACTTAGAAATGTACACCATTCCTTCACACTCATTGGCAGTAGAGCAAGTGACCCATTACAGGCCAACATGCCAATCCTATAATAGCTCTGTATGAGAGCCCTATCATGTTGCTATCATATTATGTTCATGATCTATTGTTTTAGGTGGTTGGTTTTGTTTTTTTACTCCACTAACCCTTCAGTTGTCATAATTTAAGATGACTTCAGCCAGAAGAATGTCACAGGTGGACATCTACAATAGCGTGGGTGGATGGTGCTCCAGTCTGAGGGTTAAGTTGCTAGTCATGAAAGGTACTGAGCAATTCCGCAGAAGTATTAAGTGCTATCAACATTCATTGACTTCATTGGGTGTTGAGGGAACTCAATATGCTGTAGGAGGCATTCAGCAAATAGCCGGTTCAGTCCTTGATAGGAATAAAATCACACCCCACCAACTACTGTACAGATTGTTTGTGTGTCACTCAAGAAAAGGACTATGATAGTCTACTCTGTAGGGTGGCTTTTATCTGATTCTGAATTTTGCTAGAAGTAATTTTATGAAAGGAGTAAAATAGGCTGTCTTCCAATCCATTTCTGTGCATAGGAGATTGCCTTATGTGCCATATGTACATGCAACATTCTAGAGAAAAATATCTGTTAAAACCCTCATTACAAATAACAATCCTTGTGAGAACTCTTGTGGTTTTAAGTGTTCTTTTATCCAGCCTCAGGGCCCCGACTGCCTTCCCCAGAAGGGCCAAATCTGTTTTTTGAAGCACTGGCTCACATAAGTGTGGAACTTTGTGGTTTCCTGTATGGCGAAAGTGATGTGACTTATTTGGTATATGGTCTGAAGCTCTGCTCCATCCATCCCTTCGATCCATCCACCTGATGGTATCTTCACTGGAAGATTAGGCTGGTTGTTGGTTTCTTGCCTCCATGTTTTATTCTAGACATGGCATATTTGCTTTCATGCATTTGTTTTACAGTAGCACCTCATGGTCCCAATGGTGCAAGGTACTGTACAAACAAACTAAAAGGAAAGTCCTTGTTCTGGAAAGCTTAGTAGCTAATTAAGATGCAACAACACTGTAACAAACAATGCAATGGAAGGGGGAGGAAGGATGAGGGATGTAGTAATAAGAACATACCGTCACATAGACGTCACATAGAGGGGTGCAACTGAATGGTTGCAAGTTGGGTAGACTTTTTAATTAAAACAATTGTAGGATGTAGGTAAAAGTAAGTATCTGAAGCTCCTTTTAGCCAAGTACGTAGTTGTCAACAGTTTTCTATAGGCATCACAAGAGAGGACAGAGTATTGGCTTTATGGACTAGTTCAGGAAGAGTGTTACATTCCGAAAGGGTGGCACAGAATAAAGTGTGAAGGTGCTTGTGGAAGATGCACAGAAATGGTCAGTGGAGAATGGCTTCATTGGTGGTGCAACACAGAAAGAAACACAAGTGGATAAGAAAGGGGAGACCAAATTGTGATGGGCCGTAATAGTAAGGACAAGAAGTACGCACCTGATGCAGTGAAGAAGCAGAAGTCAGTAGGGAGACTCAAAAGTAGGAGAGGCATGGTCAAAATAACAGGGCAGGACAGTGGTCTTAGCAGCAGGTTTTTGAACAGACTTGATGAGAAATGAGGTTGATGTTAGGAAATCTAGAGAGGAGGAGGCTCCAGTATTCCAGACAGGATATAATGAGGGCCTGGTTGAGTGTTTGTTTTAGCAGCATGATGCCAAGGAAAAAGTAGCATGTTTGGGGAATGGCCTGAATGTACAAGTCTAGAGAGAAAGCAGGCAGAGATGACAGCAGGTCAGGCTTAAGTGATGGAGGATAGTAGTTTTGTCAAAGGTGACAGAAAGCAGGGAGTGGAGTGGTCTGGAAGGGAAGACAGGGAGTTCAGTTATGGCCAAGGTGAAGTTTATGCTCATGAGAGACACTGTTGGGGAGGAGGGATACAAGAATGGCTGGTGTGTGGGAAGCTGCTCTGACCCCCACAAATTTAATTTACAATAAAACCCAGACATGTGCAGTGTGAATCTGTTGGCAGAATTTGGCTCCATTTTGAACAGGGAGACAATTTTCGTTCATCTAGATTTTAAAATGCTTTCATATGAAACTCACTTTCATCCCCACCCATTTAAGAATTATAATACACTTATAAAAAGAGACTTCCATACGGTCTGCTGTAACAGAACACTTTTATGGACTGGTTGGACAAACATCTGTCAGGGATGGTCTAGGTTTACTTGGCTTTGCCTCAGTGCAGATGGTTAGACTTTGACTTCTCGAAGTCGCTTCTTGTGATAGAATTCATTTCTTAATGGTACGCTGCCCCTCATTATGGCAGCCCTCATTCTGCTCCTCCTGTGTCTTTCCAGTACAGAGTACCAGCTTGGAATATCTTACTGGTACAGGGTACCATACCCCCGTCCTTGCACCACTGTTCCTGCCCTGCATCTATGACTTGCTGATTAAACAGCCAGAGAGATCTATGTATTAGCAGTAAAGAAATTCATTGCTGAAGCACTCAAATTGGTAGACAGCATACCATATGTGTAGAATTCAGCATATTTGTAATGGACTCACATGAAATTATATCAAACACAATGGATAATCTATTTAAGCATATGAAATTACGTTATTATTGGTTTAACCATACAAAGTGCAAACATGTATGTAATACATCTAAGGAATGTGGTGTTCATAGATTAAAAAGTCACCAGAAGTGGTGTGGAAAAAGAATGTCTGCTGATTACACTGACACAAGCAAAGCTGTGAGTACTCAACCACTTATCTTTGCTTAAGTGTCCTCTTAAAAACACACCAATTCACAATTGTGAATATATAGAACTGGGATATGAATGAAATTTGACCTCCGTCCTTTTCAGCTTTTGGCCATTGCAGATATTGGATCAGGTTCTGTTCTCACTACACCCACTTATGTACATAGACCTGTATGGATGGTAAAAAAAAAAAAAAAAAATCAAATCTTGGCCTCTTATGGTTAAATATTGCCACCGCGCCAATATTTTTTAGTATGGATAAGCAGCCTGCACACTATTTTTATTTTTAACCTTGGGCAGAATATGGAATTCAACTACTTTGTCATCTGTCGTGCACTTTTGATGTCCCTCAGTGCATATCTTGTGGTTAAATCATGGATGTTGAATTTGATCACTGATGGCTGGACAACAGTAGATGATTAAGTTTTAATAAGAAAATGCATGGTCTACCTGTATGTAGATCAAGGATTTTAGGGCAAAATTCTTCTATCTGAGCCACATGCATAAAAATCTGCATTGTGTGAGTCTATTGCATAGTCTGTTCTCATTGTACTTGAAGAATGCCCATAGATGTCAATGGGATTTGCAAGTATGGAATGAGTTCAGACTGTGTAGTAGATATCTACAGTGTAGATTAGGACTGTGGAAAAATGCTAAATTTCTCTCAAAATAAATGAATTTATTGAAATTTTTATATGAAAATTTTACTATAAATATTTTCTGAAAATATTCATTTTTTATACACAAAACAAAAACTTTGATTTCTACAACAAAAAATGTTAAGGAGTGGAGGGTGTGGCAAACTCAGGACAATTAGCTACCAGGAGAGGGGTAGTAATTAGTCCCTGAAGGCTTAAGAGGCCTCTCCCTATCCATTGAGGGGGAATAGCCATGGAGGAATAAGGTTCAGCTGGAACAGGGGTTACCAGGGAACTAATTAGTTTCAGCTGGCCCCAATTGCTGGAGACCTTTTTAAACCCTACCTGGCAGGAAAGCGGGAGTGGAAGTAGAAGTAGCAGTAGCAGTGGCTGCCAGCAAGTAGGGGCAGCTGAACTCTGAAACTCTTCTTGCAAGGCAGATTGCACTCTCCCCAGAAGGAGAGGAAAACAGAGCAAGGGGCTGACTGAGAAGGGATCAGCCAGACCCTGTGCGACTGGGAAGGGCTTTTACTTTGCCCAAGCCTGTGTCTCCAAGGCTGAGAAGGACTGAGCTAGCAGAGGAGAGGCAGATACTTTGCCACAAGGGTATTGGGGGGCAAACCAAAACCTGATGACAACAACAATAAATTTATTAGAATCTAAAAAACGTGTTTTGAATCAAATCCAATGACTTTTCATTTTTTAGTTTAAGAAAAAATATTTTAAAATATGAAAACTTTCCATTAAAATTATGTATATCATTTAAAAAGCCATTTTTGTTTGGGGAAAAAATACTTGTCAGCAAAAATATTTCAGCTATCTTTCACATGGATCTTTTATCTGCAGTGTGGGTCAGAGGAGGAGTTTAGCCGTAAGATGACCACTTGCCAAACCTCAGCAGAAGTAGTGATACATAGCGTTCAATAGAAAAAGATGAAAACATTCACAGAATTTAACTGACTTTTATAGAATTTTGTATATCTGACTGCACCAGCATAATGCAGAAATCCTGCAGAGTCACTATAGCTGATTATAAAGCATGTGGCCTATGCTTCAGAAATTTCCCCAAAATAAGATCAGTTTGGAAAGAAGTGTCTTGTCATTAACTAGTTCCTTGCCTTTGGTTTAAAGTAGGATTACACTGCATCTCTCAGTGTGTTAGGGAATGTCTTTTCTAGAAAGTGAGAATTTGGCAGTGAATATTGTAAACCTACAGGAAACAACTTTCTGATATTAGTCACTAATATTAATAGTCTCAGATTTTGTAATTAAAAGTAGAATATTTAATACTTATTGCATTACGAGTGTTATGATCATAACTAATAACTTGTATATCTCTACTGCCTTTCATCTGAAGATCTCAGAGCCTTTACAGTCACTAAGGAAGCAACACTGCTGTGAAGTGTTATTCCTGATGGGAAACAGAGAGATAGAGAAGTGAAATGACTTACCCTAGATCATGCAGGAAGACTGGGGGAGACTAAAGAAGAGAGCACACGTCACGGTACTCCTGGCCCTGTGCTTTAACCAGGACATATTCTGTTTCTCCTTGAAAATAAAATATTTCCTGAGTTTTACGTAGAAAGTTATATGAAGGTGATTAGATATATATATATATATTACTCATTCAGTATTCGCCATTTAGGAGCTACTGTACTGATAATTTGACTTTCAGGTCAAAAACCAGACACCTGGCAACCTTATGTGCAACCCATTCTCCCGCACCCCAAGGGCCATTCCAGTCCCCAATCCTAGATCTCTTGAGCCAGAGACCACCCTGAGAAGCTTCCATGGTGGGGTTTATGGTTGATGTCATTTATTGTTTGTGTTACCATAGCACCTAAGAGCCTCGTCATGGACCAGGACCCCATTGTGCTAGGCATTGTACAGAAAGCACCTGCCCTGCCCTGGAGAGCTTACAGTCCTCCAGTGCCCATGTTAAAACTGTGGGTTATATTAGAGGTTCTCACATCTTGACTCTGCCCAATAGAATTTCATTCACAGGAAAAAAGGAAGTCACTCAGGAAAAAAGCTTTGAACTCCAACATCAGGCTGGTGAATCTCAATGAGCTCAGCCAAGGAATCAAAGGTGCAGTCGGATGGCCTGAACATCTCCGCAATTCCCATTAATCCTATTCTTGGATACACACACCTACATGAATCAAGTCTTTGGATGGTGCACCTGCTCTATTTGATATCAGATTTAACCATCCTTATAACTCCCTCCTCCTCCACTGCACCAGATTGGAAGGCACACCACTGGGAAATATTTCATCAGAGAAGGGTACTGACAATGGTGTGTGCTGTGAAGGAGGCTGGCACCAGCTATGCATGTGTTCTTTGTACGCTGCTTAAACTTGCACACCAGGGACTTCCTGTGTGATTACTGGAATTCTGATCGGTAGGAGTGGCAGCACTCCCAGATAATGCAGGCATAGATTACTGAACAGGTACTCATCCTTCTCAACAAAGTGCTGCAGGCACAGTCTTCTTCCACATTTCCAGCTCACTGCTTTCTGCTCATCTCATGTTCCTTTGCCTTTGTTTTCTCCATTTTTGCCCACCTTAAATATTGATGAGAGAATCCCTTGGCAGTTCCTTTTGAGATCTGTTTTTCCCCAAGTTCTGTACCATGGCCAAAATTTGGAGGCCTTAATTTTTGGGTACCCAACTTGCCTTGTAGAGACTTGTTTCAGAAAGTGCTGAGTACCTACCTACTTAAAAGCAGGCCCCTATGAGTTGTCTCAGGTTGAGCCTCCAAAAACCATTAATCACTTTATAAAATATTACGCCACATGTCAACACCCAATAATTTTCAAAAAAGTGGAGAATGTGTGTTTGGTCGGAGAATATTCTTAAATATTCTAATGGTGTCTGTACTGCAGTTACTTTATATCTAGTATTTCAATACTTCTATGTCTATTTTTTAAAAAGCATTAATTAGGACTTGAGATGTACTTACATGATGGTGGATATTGAACTTCCAGTGCCAATGTTAAAACTGCACCGTTTTTTTTTTATATTCTGTACTGCTTGGCTTCCTGCTGAAGACTGAATTTAGTAAGATGCAGTATTTAAAACACTTATGTCTTGTTTGCAGAACACTCAGGACAAGAAGTTACATGTCTATTTTATAAATCGCCTAAAGAACAAGATGAACTTTCTGAACATAAGGACAATTTTTAGGACATTGGGGTTTTTTTGTATGAAGGTATGTATTGGCTTAGTGTATTAGAAAAAGAACAGCACAACCATAGACAGATGTGTGATTAGAAAAGGAATATGTCACGGGGTTAACTCACCGATAGCAGCATTTCCTGCTGGCTGTCCTGGGAATTAGCTCTGCCAGGTGTTGTGCTCCCCTTTTGGAATGTCTTACCCTGCGCCCCATGTCACTCCAGGGCCTGCAGTCTCCTCTTCAAGCCTTGGCCCTCTGGCCAGGTCACTAAGGTCTTCCACTTCTGGGGAATTCAAAGTCCCTCCAGACTGGCTGGCTGATCCAATGCCCTTGCCACTTCCCAGTGGCTGGAAGGGGAAACCAGCCCCCCCTCTACACTGGGTTCCAGCCTGGGGACCCTATAATAAGCAGCTAAAGCCTCTGCATGGTCCTACCCCTTGCTTTGATTCCCTGGGCAACTTCCTACTAATCTAGCTTCCCCTCTCTCTGAGTTTGTCAGCCTCCCAACTCTCTCCACTCAGTGAGTGGCTGCAGCCTATTTCCCTGCCTTCCTGAAGCCCCTCATCTGTGGCCAACTTCCTGGCTTTATAGGCCCCACCTGTTCCTGCAGATATGCCTGCATGGAATCATTAACTCTCTGCTCCCTGGCTGCTTCTCCAAGTGCAGCCCGGGGAGTTAATTGGACAGCCTGTCCATCTTAACCCCTTCCAATCCCATGTGGCGTGGACAACCCATCATAGGATACAAGTATATGCATATTATATATGTTTCTGTAAATAAAATATATTAAAGATGGGTTTGAACCAACTCCCTGCACTGAACACATCCTGAACTTTGGGAAATTCAAATCTCACTTAAGATACATGCACAGTTTTCAGAAAATGTTGGCCTAAAAGAGCTAAGTACGTATAGCCTGGCTAATCAATGATTAAAGCAGAATTTGCAACAGAAGTTTGTAAGTATTAAATAATTAGAACAAATAATTAGAACAAAAAAATAGGACAAAGACCTATCAAATGGCTGGAAGCTGAAGTTGGACATGAAATTCTAAGTAGAAATAAGGTACAAAAGTTTAGCAGCAAATGACTATTGGAACAGCTTGCCAAGATGTAGCAGATTTCCTATCACTGGCAGTCTTAAAATCAAGATTGGATATCTTTCTAAAATATTTGCTTTAGTTCAACTTCAAGTTATTGGCTAGATGCAGGAGTTACTGAGTGAAATTATCTGCCTGTGTGATGTAGGAGAAGGTGGCTCATCTGCTTAGCATCCGGGAGCTTGGAGACTTCAGCAGGATGCATATGAAAACATCTGGGATAGAGGATGCTAGATGAATACAGTGGCACCAGAGGAGGAAGGAGAACTGGCTACTGGCCACCTCAGGTGATAGACAGTGCTCCACCACCCAACCCGGTTCCTCCTTCCATTGTGGTCAAGAACCAATATGCTGTATTGGCAACAGCAGGTGAGGAGCAGACCCCAAAGGCTGAGGAGAAGGAGTTACCTGCCCCCAAGGTTAGGAGACTTATGGCCACTGTACCCAAGAGGAAGAGGCATAGGGTGCTGGTGAGAAGGGTCTCCATTCTGAGGACAGAAGCATTCATCGGCCAACCTGACGGGATGTCCCGAAAGGTATACTGCCTACGGAAAGATGGCGAAGGCTCATCTGTCCCTCTGACCATTATCCCATGCTGCTCATTCATGTGAGCATTAATGATACTGCCAGGTATGACCTGAGAACATCAGCAGTGTCTATGGGGTTCTGGGAGAGAGTGTAAGGGAGTCAGCAGCACAGGTTGTGTTCTTACCCTTGGCTAGATGGATGGACAAGGGCCAGGCAGGGACACGTGCATCTTGGAGATGAATGCATGGCTGTGCATGTGGTGTTGACAGGAGGTCTTTGGCTTCCTCAACTCTGGGATTCTGCTCCAGGAAGGAGGTCTGCTGGAAAGAGATGGGATCCATCCAACCAAGAAAAGAAAGAGCATCTTTGCACACCAACTAACCAACCTGGTGAGGAGAGCTAGGTTCAAAGGGGGCAGGTGACAAACGGCCCCAGGTAAGCATAAAAAAGCAACCTTAATGGGGGGCTAGATGTTGGAGGGGAGAATTTGGAAAATTATAACCAGATCACAGGAGTAATAAAAGGAAAATCAGAGAAGGAGTCTGTTCAACATTTTAGATGCCTATACAGAAATGCAAAGAGTATGGGGAATACACAGAAAGAACTGGAAGTATTGGTATGACTTAATTGGCATCACTGAGAGTTGGTGGGATAAATCTCATGACTAGAATATTGGGATAGCTTGTTTGAAAAGGACAGACAGGAAAAATAGGGAAGAGGTGTTGCTTTATAGATCAAAAATATATACACATGTTCTGAGGTCCACAAGGAGGTGAATGGCAGACCAGTTAAAAGTCTCTGGGGGGAAAAAGGTAAAAGGGAGGGGAAAACAGGGATCTTGTCATGGTAGGTGTCTGCTACAGATCACCAAATCAGGAAGAGGCGGTGGATGAGGCATTTCTAGAACAAACAACAGAAATATCCAAAACACAAGAGCTGGTAGTAATGGGAGACTTTAACCCAGACATCCACTGGAACAGTCATATGGCAAAATACAATTTCCAGTAAGTTCTTGGAATGTATTGGGGGCAACTTCTTATGTCAGAAAGTGGAGTAAGTAAGCAAGAAGACAAATTCTAGCCAACAGGGAGGAACTGGTTGCAGATCTGAAGGTGGAAGGCAATTTGGGTTAAAATGTTCAAGTAATGATAAATTTAATTATTCTAATGAAATGAAGGAGGGAGAGCAGCACAATACAGACAATGGACTACAAAAAAGCAGACCCTAACAAACTCACAAAACAAGTAGGTTAGGTCCCATGAGAAGGAAGTCTAAGAGATAAAGGAATTCCGGAGAGCTGACAGTTTCTCAAGGACACAGTATTAGAGGCACAACTGAAAACTATTCTGATGCGAAGGAAAGAGAGAGAATAGTAAAAGGCCAATGTGGCTCCGTCAGGAGCTCTTTAATAACATGAAAATCCAAAAGGAATCCTATGAAAAGTGGAAACAGACACATTGCTAAGGAGCAATACAAAAGAATAGTACAAGCATGTAGGGGCAAAATCAGAAAAGCTAAGGCACAAAATAAGTTATACATAGCAAAGGACATAAAGGGAAATAAGAAGAGGTTCTTTAAATGCATTAGGAGCAAGAGAAAGACTAAGGAAAGTGTAGGTCCTCTACTTAGTGGTGAAGGAGAGTTAATAACAGGTGACATCAAGGTGGCTGAGGTGTTTGATGAGTATTTTGATTGTTTTCACTGAAAAGGTTAATGGTGACCAGATACTCCACACAATTAATATTAGCACCAAGGGGGAAGGAACACAAGCCAAAATAGAGAGAAAACAGGTTAAAGAATATTTAAATAAGTTAGATGTATTCAAGTCACCAGGGCCCGATGAGATTCATCCTTGGGTACTTAAAGAACTAGCTGAAGCAATCTCGGAACCATTAGCAATGATCTTGAAAAGTCATGGAGGAGGGGTGAGGTCTCAGAGGACTGAGAAGGGCTAACATAGTGCCTATCTTTTTAAAAAGGGGAATAAAGATGACCTAGGGAATTAGAGACCAGTCAGTCTAATTTTGATACCTGGAAAGATACTGGAACAAATTATTATACAATCACTATGTAAACACCCAAGGATTAAAAGGATTATAAGGCATAGTCAGCATGGATTTGTCAAGAACAAGTCATGTCAAATCAATTTAATTTCATTCTTTAACAGGATTACTGACCCAGTAGATATGGGGAAAACTAGTAGACATGATATATCTTGATTTTATTAAGGGAGATTTAGATTAGATGTTAGGAAAAACTTTCTAACAATGAATATAGTTTAAGTTCTGGGATAGGCTTTCCAGGGAGTTTGTGGAATAGGGTAACCAGATGTCCCGATTTTATAAGGACAGTCCCGATTTTTGGGTCTTTTTCTTATACAGGCTCTGATTACTCCCCACCCCCTGTCCCGATTTTTCACACTTGCTCTCTGGTCACCCTATTGTGGAATCCCAGTCACTGGAGGTTTTTAAACACAGGTTGGTCAAACACTTGTCAGTGATGGTCCTACCTTAGCAGAGGAAGCTGAACTGGGTGACTTCTCAAGGTCCCTTCAAACCCTACATTTCTATGATTCTGTGTAGGAGGTGATGGTCATAGTGGTCCTCTCTAGTCATGAAATATCAGTCTATGAATTCCTCTTCATTATTGACGGAGCATTGTTTATTTAGCATGTGCATAGTCAGCTAGCCAAGCGATGGCATCCTCAGTGACATGATGAAGTTCTTCTAAGCCACCGCTTACGAAGTTAGTATTGGAAATACTACATCAGTATTCAAAATACTGATGTAGTAAAAGGGAGTATTTCCAATGGTCGATCAGACAGTGGCCTATATCAACTGCTTCAAAGGCAGATAGAAGGACCACCATCATGAACAATTATAGCACAACCTGCCTATATGAAAAGTTCCTAATCCTTGTTAGGGAAAAAAAAAGGCTGGCTTCTTTGCCAGCATGCCTAGACACCTTATAAGATGAACACACATAATACTATTTATTAATTCATGTATTTAATTTGTGTAAATTTGTCAGTTTATTTTCTATAGGTTAATCTTAAATTATGGATTGAATGGTGACTCTAGGAAGCATATGAAGCAATGCCAGAAAGCACTGAATGGAATCAGTGGCTAGAACATTCAGTGAGTTCAAAAGAAAGAAATGTTTGTTTGCATATGTTATATGCACGCAATCCTGGAGTAGCTGCATGTCTCTAGCTTTTCACTGAGGGCTCAGTGGGTTGTGCAGTTGATAAATTATTACATGTATTTTCAGTCTCTTTCACAGAGAGGAAACAAAGCGATATTACAATTGTTCTGTGCTAATTAATAATGTAAAAATATCCCTTCACTCTCGCCACTCTCGTCCTTTTTTGTTTGATTCTTTGACCTCTCTTGCATTATCTAGATGCATTATCCCTAGACACACATAGTCAGACCTATTAGCATGGCTTCTCATTGCTTCAAGTGTCGAATGCAGTGTTAGTTCAGTTGCGCCGAGACTGCATACTCTGTTGCCTGGTGCTCTCTTTGTATGCTGAACCTGTATCTGAACATTAGTAGCCTCACCCATATTTAGGGCTACACCTTGTGCAACAAAAGTGATTGATACTCCCTTGTGTTATTCAATGTTACTCCCTCCCTGGGTTTGTAGCACAAGGGCTAGGGGAAATTTTAAAAGAGCTTCTTTTCATAAGGATCTGCTGTCCTTTTTGCGTGGCTAGACAAGTCATCACTTGGCATGAAGCATTCTTATCTCACTAACTGGATTTTTTTAATGTTATCTTTCAAACCTGACACATTTCCACAGTGTGAACATTTTTACTTCGTCCAGTAGTATATACCCAATAAAAAGGACACAAGACACTTTTCTGGTCAATGCGCAACCATCCCACTCCACAAAGATCTCAAAACTTTAGACTAGGATAAAACAATGTGAAATCTGCACTTTTTCCTAATAAAAAAGAAGAGGTAAAAATTAGATTTCTGCAGCATTAGGCACCATCATTTGTATTTAGTTCTTCCCCAGAGGCAGTTAAGTGACTGTTGCATTCTGATCCTTCAAAACTGGATGCAGATGTAATCTTCTTTGAGGCTATTGAAGTTTAATATAACAAATAATGCATGGTTTGGATCTGTTTCACTAAAAATGTTACCTATATGTAACATGATTTTCATGCAGATATTTTATAAGGGAGTTGTTACTGCTCTTTGTGTTCCATTCCATACCACTCCATCCCCCCTCCTGCCCAATGGTTCACAATTTAGGCATGTGGTGACATACAGGCAGAAAATTGGGGGTGACATTCAAGAATGTGCCTGCAACTAACCAATATGTGAGTAATAAACTACTTCCTTCCTACTTCAGTGCAAAGGATAGCATAAACATACCTTGGCTCTTGCTTCTGGTAAGGGTTAAAAGAATTTTTTTTATTTAATGTTACCTTCAAGTTTCAGTTCATATCATGTTAATCCATGCCTCCTGGAATCTTGCCAGGCTTGACATGTCATGACTCTGCTGTGCAATATTGCTACACTGTAATATATTAAAATGGAGAATACTCAAGACATTGCAAAAAGTGGTGTCTAATGCAAAAAACTTGAAAGTTTTTTTACCCAAACAATCTCATACAATTCCCAGTGTTTGACTCTTATATGTGACATGCACTTTGCCTCTAAAAACAATGTATACCCAATACAAATTCCTCAGCATGTTCCTCTCCAACATATCATTTAGGGGTAGGTTGTGTGTTTAGGTCCCTGCCAAAAGTAAGGTCCCATCGTGTAGCCAGTCCACCCCAGGAGCATCCTAGGGAAGGAATTGTGGCTCAGGCAATCTCCTGCTTCCCTTCTTACTCTTGGACAGTAATAATTTATTAATGGCTTAAGTCATCAGGCAATTACTACCTACTGCCATGTGCTGACTCAGCTATGCTGGTTAGTGGGTGATGGGCCAGAGACAGGACTGTGACCCTCGCCCCTCCTGTTTCCATGCCCATGGGCTCTGAGGAGGGAGTAAGTACGTGCGCATGCATGCCCTGACCTAAAGTTCAGATAGCCCACACAAGGCTATAAGGGGGTGTGTAAATGAAGGCACAATCTAGGACTTAAGCAATAGACATGGAAATTCAGAGAAGGCAAAGAACGCACAGAAAGGAGGAAGAATCTAAAGCAGCAAGCAAGATGCCCAAAACCCAAAGTCTGTGCCAGTGGTTCTCAAACTTTTGTAGTGGTGACCCCTTTCACACAGCAAGCTTCTGAGTGTGCCCCCCCTTATAAATTAAAACACTTTTTTTTGTACATTTAGCACTATTATAAACACTAGAGGTGAAACGGGGTTTGGGATGGAGGCTGCACATAATCTCATGACCCCTCTGTTTGAGAACCCCTGGTCTTCACCATCAGGGCACACTGCGTTCTAGCAGCTGTAACACAGGTGGCCGGTACTTGTGTGTGAGACGACCTGATCTCTCAAAGACCTTGGCAGTGCACAGGGGAGGGGGGCGGGAATAGTTTCACAAGGATGTACTGTTCTTGAACAATTTCTTCACAGGTATAAACATGATTTCCTGCATCCTCAGTACATACATCTTCTCTCTTAACCAGGGTTTTCTTCTTGAACAAACATGTTTATTGTGGCTGATGCAGGGAAAATCCTAACTTGCATTTGTTTGAGGTCTACAGAATAGCGTGTTTGGTTTTCTTTTATTCTGTTATGGTGAACCCATAGAAATTAGGTAAAAACATCAAATATTCTTTCTGGAAAGGTACAATATCACACTATTTTTATTCTTTTAAGCCAGAACAATAACACCCAGTAACCAAAAAACAAAACAAAACAAAAAAAACCCAGAGTGAGGCACAGCAGCCTACTCCCCAAAGCAGAGAGGCACCACTCACCCTACCTTATTTAAGGCTGGTTTTTCCAGACTCTGATTGCGCTCACACTTCCTTACAGAGGCCGCTAGGCTGCAAGCAGGACCAGGAAGCTCCCTTTCCCCATCCCCTGCACTTAAAGTGATAGCTTGAAATTCCAACACAGTCCTCAGGCCGCCACAAATTCCTCTTCAAAACTCCCAACTAGGATGTCGGAATAGCTGAGGTAGGGTGTGTGTGTAAAAATAACTTGCAAATTATATGATCAGATGAAAGTAAAGATACGTGCATCGAGCTACCGTGGGGACATACAGATCCTGAAACCTTTTCACTTTGATATATTGTCTTTTTGGAAACTTCTGAGATAACTACTCCAAAAGATAATGATGGGGGTGTCAAGTTGAGAGGAGGAGCAATTAACTCCATTGTTCTGGAGAATTCCAGTGGGAATTCTCATCGGATGTGAAGATCAGCTGTAGGGGAAACACAGGGACTTCCAGTACTAAGAATCAACAAGCACAAAAACAGCAGTAATAACGTGGACACCAGGGTTCTCACACTTGGGCTTGAAAAAATGGGATTCACTTGCTGGGGCAGGCAGCTAAATAATGAGGTACTGGGTCACAGAGCTATAGCTTCTTTAAGGAACTTTTCTTTAGACTGGTTGATATAGAATGACTGCTATATTTCTGAATATGCAGGGTCAAATCCTGCCTGCCTTACTCATGAGTAGTCTTATTGACGTCAATGAAACTTCTCAAGGAAGGATGATGAGAAGGACTTGGCTGTGTGTTCCGATAGTACTGCCTATGAGTTGCCTGACACGTCCCATTATCAGACTCTGTTTTCTGTTGCTTCTAACTTTGCCAAACTTTAACTGTTTGGGTTGAAATTTTTCATGCTGGGTGTCTGCATCAAGCTGAATTGTTTTGGAGAATTTCAGCTAAAACGGTGCTCATGTTTGAGAATTACACTAGGGAAAATCCATTGTCTTGCCCATGTTAAGAAATTTGGGCCACCTTTTCTTTTAAGAGCTCTAGCATTCCACTGTGTTTTGGTGCAGGATCTTGAAATTTGGCAGGGGAGTGGCCTTGGTGTCCAGGATGTGCCTTTTGCTGTCCTTGTGAAAATCCGCTTACATTTGGCCAAGTAATAGGTGTTTGAAAAAAATCACAGTTTGTACGTGGTCAATAGATAGCAGATTTTAGCAGCTAAATTACCTGAAGAGTTCATGCATACTGGGCGTGCTCCACAGTGGGGCTGAGCAGGACTTTCCCTGCAATTGCTTTTCTAGGTTGCTGCAGGCTGTATTGGTTCCAGGGCCTAGCACTGGAACAGAGAGCAGGGATCCTGTCTCTTCTATGTTCTTCATGGTCACCTGCTGGGCCGAAGCAGCATCAAGGAGGAAGCTGCTTGATTTGAATGCAGAGAGTACATGAGCCAAACTTCAAAGGTGTAGGTTGGAACAAGTGGGTCTAGCTGGTTAACAGATTGGGAGTAAGGAGTTGGGAGAGGGTGGGAGAACTGGGAATGGCTGGGCAAGGAGACTGGGAGTGTGTGGGGAGCCTGGGACTTGGTCAAGGACAAGTTGGAGGGGACAGGACAGAAGGGGTAATACTTGTGGGCAAATGGGCAGAAGTCTCTGTCCCCACAAGAGCATACGCTCCTCCAGTGCCTGGAATGGAACCCAAGATTCCAGAGTCTTGCCATTCCTCTGCTGTCATCAGATATCTGTGAAATCCACTGGCAAAGCGTCCCTTCCCGTTTATTCCTGATCCATGTAGAGGATGACAACCTATTGCTGCTATGAATTACTCTATTAGCTCAAGTGGAAGAGGTCTGTGTGGTGGGTCTAAAAGTTCCAATGTTGCTGATGACTCATGTGGGTGTCAAGATGATGCCACATGATGGAATTTCTGTTTTTCAGTTTGCCTTTTTAAAAAAATCTAGGAAACGACAGGCACAGAAATATCTACCTTACAAGAACATTATTTAAAGTTACAAAGTCAAGCACTCAAAAATTAGGAAATGCCAGAAATAAGGTTGCCTGTGCAACCTTAATTCACTTTCTCCCTCTCCCCTTTGTGCATGGTTACATTATCAAATACAATGTTTTCAACAGAATCTCCTGCCTCCTTCATTTCACAGAAGAGACCTGATCTGGGGATCAATCAGGGTTGTGTAGTGAAAGGAAACTTCTCTGTAGGATCCCTGCTTCATTTGTTGGAAGGTATGAATTGAATGAGGCATGGGGTTGTAGGAAGAGAAAAGGTGGTCTCCTGGTTAAAGCAGTTAACTGCTGGAGAACTGGATCCTTTCCCTGCCTCTGCAGCAGGGTTCCTATGAGACACTATTCATATCATTGAAACCAAACCTTTCACAAGAGGTCACTGATTGTGTGTTCCTCATTTTCTGAGTGCCGGAACTGAGATCCTGGGGTCTGATTTGCAGAAGTGCTGAGTACTCACACCTGTCACTGAAGTCAGTGGGAGCTGTGCTTTGAATATTTAAAGTGCTGTATAATGCTAAATACTCTGAAAAATCAGGTCCTAGGCCTCTCAAGGTGGGCACCGAAAAATTAGTGGATCTTTTTTACCTTAATGTCTGTGCCTCAGCACCCATCTGTAAAATGGGGACAGTACTGCCCACTCTCCTCACATGGGTGTTATGAAAATAAATTTATTAATGTTCATGAAGCTCTCTGATACTATAGCAACATACTCTATAGAACAGCCCATGAATAAGTTAATTATTCTGTCTTCAGATCGGAGTTCATATTGTGTTTAGTAGATAAGGGCCGCACACTGAACAGTGAAGAGAAAACAAAATATTGAATATCTGCTCATTAAAAGAAGACTGTCCATCATGTGCACTGAATGAGGCAGGGCCCTGAGGAAAAAAAGTAGTATGTGAACATGTAATTAAATGCACAAGAGGGCTAAATTAAGGTTCCACAAACAACAGAGCTCAGGCTCCAGCCTGAGCCCAAACCCTTGCCTGGAGCCCAAACCCAAGTCAACTGACCAGGCCAACTCTGGATGTTTAACTGCTCTCTAGATGTACCCTGAGTGCTTCTTCCCCAGCCTGGGGCAGCACCTAGCAAAGGATGTCTCTCCTTTCCGACAAACCCAAGAAAAGAGAAACTGAGGAGAATTTGAGGGCCACAGCCAGTTACAACTCCCTGATTCTCTGATTCAGCCCAAATTAGATAAAATGGTGCCAGCTGGCAATGGTCCCAAGAAATTATATACCAGCTGGTGGTAGCCAGAGTGCAGTATACTCCAGCACTCCCTCTTCCCTAGGGACTGAAGGCACAGAAGCTTAGGAATCAGCATAGCTGTCTGCATCTATTGGGGACTGATGTGAGGGGATCTTCATCAAGGGAGCACTGGGTGGCTTCCCTTCTCTTTATACTCCCTGAGAGATGCAAAGGGAACAGAACAGGGCAGAGAATCTACTCTGAAGCATTGATTGGGGTTTGTCACACAGTGTGCTATCACTTCAAGAGCAGGCCTAAACCAGCACATCCCCAGTCCACATTGTGCCTTTGAAAGACTGGCATCCTGGGAATTGTAGTCATGTGACTACAGGTTGATGCAAGGCATGATGAGAAAGAGTGACAGACAATAAGAAGCAGCCGTCACTCTAGAGACGCCATATTCAATGTGGGGGTGCTTTGCTATGGGAGTTGGGGAAAGGCCTTTGCAACCGTAGTGTTAACAAGCCTGCTGAGAAGGATGAAGCCAGTGAAGGAAAAGCCATGGAACAACACATTATTGGTGTGAAGGTGTAGTGTTAACATCTGTCCTTAATTAGAGGTCTTAGGCTGGAGTTTCCAGAGAGCATGATGAAAAACACTTTTCAATTCCTTGTGTTAAGGAGAGAGTGATCAGACCAAGCCCTGTGAGAGAGACTGTGGAGCCCAGAGAGGGCTGAAAGACTGTGTTTGTTTGAATCCTTGTTTGCCATGGAATGGCCAAATCACATTATCAGACTAAGGATGACTGACTGTGAGGGAAACTGAGGCAGTGGAAGCATCTCCACATAGAAAAGGTAGGATGTTCTATATCTTCTTGACCTTGAGTGATGTCTGGCCCTCGTCTTGCAAGGTTGGATGCTATTGGTCTACCCCAAGACAGAGCTAGTGAGAACAACTTCAGTGAGACTTCAGGGGGATTAGGTGGGCAGAGTATAAAAATCTGCCCAAGCCACTAGTGTTAATGCCTCCCTCCTCTTCTCAAAAGCCTATGGAGACCTTTCATAACAAGAGCCTTGAAATAAGGCTGAGGCTGTGAATAAAATCTGTTTGGGGGGCATTCAAAACGTCAGCAATACAGAATCTATCCTTCATGGTTCCTGGGTTTGTTTTATCAGCACTGTATGGCTTTACCTCTTCCTTCTTTCCTTTTTGTTTGTTTCTGAGGTTTCTAGCTTTGTTTGGGGGGTTGCCTTATGCCTCTCTTATCTCTTCCTGTGCACGATGCACGTTCTTCTTTGTCTCCTTGTATTCTCCATTCTGTCATAAGCCAGCATCATCCGCCTAGCATCATAGAACTTGCTTTCAGATGATCAAGCCAAAAGATTAATGTAGGGAGCCCTTGCCACATGGGACAGTACTGTCAGCAGGGGCAAACTGAGGTGTGTGGGGTTTTTTCCCTTCTGTTTGCTTGTTCTTCATAGAGTTCCTAAAGGGGGCTCTTTCTTGCAGAGTGAATGGTAGTAAATTGACAGTCTGAGCTCTAAAGGACTTATTCATAAGAACTTGTAACTTTAGTGTCTTCACTCCGCACACAGCTTAGATTTGCTGCTCTGTGTCTGTTCTCAGAAACCTAGACTAGGATCCTGGACAGCAGAGTTCAGGTTACTGTAGCGCTGTTTACTTTTGCAGCAAACAAAATCTCCAGGTATCCATTTCCTTGACGACACACCTCCCTTCTGAACAATAATAATCTTATAACTTATTCCATGTTTTATTAGGTTTTTATTAGGTTTCACTCCAGAGAGAGGCTGATAAGAAAAGCCTCAACATGCACTTAAACAAGAAAGAATACTTATAATCTAAATCTACTCCCTACCTTGGCATCTTCTAATGGTACTGAGCACATGAAACTTGATGCATGGTAACCAGACTAGAAATGCACTTTCTTAGGGGTACTTGAATTAGCAAATCATAGAAATAGTTATATTCTTCATGATACCATCACAGGTCAATAGACACCCTAGGATTTATCATGCAGGTCTATTGTCTTATGGCCAGGTCACTTCAATATGTAGCACAGGAATATAGCTGAACTTGTGGTGCACATAAGCAAGTAGAATAAGGGATGTAAAGCAATCATTTCTGTTTAGTCCATTGTATGTTTACCCCACTAAGGGTAAAGAGCCAAATACATCCCTGGTGTTTCTTCATTGGTGAGGTATGAGAGATGATTTGGCTAAGAAGCAAAGGCTTGGGCTGCTGTCACCATTCCAAACGCAGGTTACAAGGTCACCATAGCAGCAAGAGCTGATTGCATTCACTTCTTCATTGCAAAGAACTTCCTTACCCAGCAACTAAAACTGCTGCACAAGTTACCCCAATCTTAGTCACACTTTGCTCAGAATTCAGGGCAGAATTTGGTCTGTCCTATCCTGCATTTCATTTAGGGACAACACTAGCTGATTAGTTGTCAACAGAGTGATGAGGGCCTGATTTATCCCTGGGCTTGCACCGAGGCCTGCACAAGGATGGAGAAGATGTGGCTTATACTTCCCATATCCCAGAATTGGAGGAGGGAGGGTGAAGGGAGGACTGCTTTGGTTTCTGGTGCTATTTAGGGTAGCAGTGAGGGCTCATCTCCTCACACATCTCTCTCCCATGGAACCTTGTGATAGTTATTCCAGATGAGCATTACATTGACTTTTCAGCCGTTTGGACCAATATAGCCCATAATGACTCTATTAGCATACATTTACTTCCAAACCTTGCCTGTAACTTCCCAATGCCAAATGGCTTTAAAGCCACCGTTTCCTACAGGTTTTGATTTGTTGGTTAGAATGTAGTTCTCTGTTCAGTTTGGCTCTAAGGCTTTTAAGTTATTAAATTCTTATTAATTGCTACTAATTGCTAGCTACTTCCAGGCTTCTCATTCTGACTCCACCACTGGCTGTTGTGAAGCTGGCAGTTTCTTCTGCTGGGAACTAGTTACGCAAAATGTCTCTGGAGCTGAATTCACACTAGGCTTGGAGAAGCATAGTAACCATGCCCAGATGATATGTGAGCTGTATTGGAAGTAGGATTGTTTGCCCACAGTGTCCCAGCCACATGCATAAATATGAGGCTTGTTATTTTATATCTATTATGTACCGTACGTTCAAGTTTACAAGAATAACGAGTGTGTCCTGTTCCTATTAAGCCACAGTAAAGGTAATTTGGGATTGGAATCCCAAGTAATTCCAGTTTGACACAATGATGGCTTAAGTGCAAACAGTTAATTCTCCAACCTCATTTTGTCCCTCTGTACAGTAGTAGCTAAAATCTCTCTGGGTAAAATCTCTGAGGTAGAGACTTCAGTAACTGAACACGGATTGCAGCTGTTATCCAGTAGGGTTGTGCAATAAATGTGTGCTATAATGCACATGGATTTTCTTTCATAGTGGATGTTATTTAATTTATGAGCTTGCTTACAACATTTGCACTCCCTTGTTTTATGCTGTACCATTTTGTTACACATGGGCAGCACTTTCTGACCAAGTGTAGAAACTGGATACAGAATTGCCTTCAAGCCCGACAGAGATCTGCTGCTCAGCAGTGCCACCCCACCTCCAATCAGCAATGTTGTCATAGAATTATTTTTACTGATTCTTTCTAAGTGGTCAGAATATTTGAGTAAATGCAAAAAAACTCAAGCAGAGATGGCAAGGGTAAGGACAAGCAATCAGTGCTTTGAAAAGCATACCAAACATGGGACATGTTTGATAAATGCAAAGTAATGCACACTGGAAAACATAATCCCAATTGTATATATAAAAAGATGAAGGTCTAAATTAGTTGTTACCACTCCCCCCCAAAAAAGGTTTTGCAATCATTGTGGCTAGTTCTCTGAAAACATCCACTCAATGTGCAGTAGCAGTCCAAAAAAAAAAAAAAAAAAAGCTAACAGAATGTTGGCAATCATTAAGAAAGGCATAGAGAATAAGACAGACAATATCATATTGCTTCTATATAAATCCATGCTACGCCCACATCTTGAATACTGCATACAGATCTGGTTGCCCCAATCTCAAAAAAGATATATTGGAAAAGGTATAAAGAAAGGCAACAAAAATTTTTAGGGGTATGGAACAGCTTCCATATGAGGAGAGATTAATAGGACTGGGACTTTTCAGCTTGGAAAAGAGATGACTAAGGGGGGATAAGATAAAGGTCTATAAAATCATGACTCCTGTGGAGAAATTAAAGAAGTGTTATTTACTCCTTCTCCTAACACAAGAACTAGTGGTCACCAAATGAAATTAATAGGCAGCAGGTTTAAAACAAACAAAAGGAAGTATTTCTTCACACAACAGAAGGTCAACCTGTGGAACTCTGTCAGATGATGTTGTGAAAGCCAAGACTATAACAAGGTTCAAAAAAGATAAGTTCCTGAAGGACAGGTCCATCCGTGGCTATTAGCCAGGATGGGCAGGGATGATGTCCCTAGCCCCTGTTTTCAGAAAGCTAGGAATGGGCTACAGGAGATGGATCACTTGATGATTACCTGTTCAGTTCATTCCCTCTGAAGCACCTGGCATTGGCCATGGTCACAAGATAGGATACTGGGTTTGATGGACCATTGGTCGGACCCAGTATGGCAGTTCTTATGTTTTTAGGGGATGCTTTGCTCAGACACTTCTGTGATGTGTGATTGATGTCCAGGTTGAGTAGGTTGTCCCTCTTTCCCACTGCTACTCTTAAGTATTTTGAGCCCAATTTCACTTCTGTGGTAATCCTGAATAGTATGTAACCTCACTGTATTCATGGCTTACTCACATGGGACCTGATCCAAAGCCCTTTGCAATCAGTGGAAAGAGTCCAACTCACTTCAGTGGGCTTTGAATTGAACTGGAGTTTTGAGCCACTGACCCACGTGGGGTGCAAGATGCAGCCACCCTACCTTAGTGGTTGTTCCAAGATGACTGTGCTTTAGGCAGATACCATTCCTCTTGAGTGGCCTGGGGTGAAGAAAGTCTTCCCTTTGAGTCCATCCTTCCTGTCACTTGCCACCTCAACATCAGCCACCTCTCCATCCCCGCTTTGTCAGATCCCAAGTCAGCAAAGCATTTATCACATGCCTAGTTTTAAGCATGTACCTAAGTGCTTTGCTAAATAGGAATGGGCCTTAGGCATGTGTTTAAAATCCAATTGATTTTAATGGTACTTAGGCATATGCTTAACTCTAAGCACATGATTAAGTGGTTCAGTGAAGCAGTATGGGACTTGTTAATTCTATCTTGGCACGTTGTTGTTGCAAAGACACGCAACTGACAAAATATAAAGGATTTGTGCCTGGGTTCCAGTTGCCAAGCAGTCCTGCAGATCTTCCTTTCTAAACCTGAGCAACCCTCTGGAAGTTGTTTTGACATGTATTCTAACAAATAAATAATAGAATCTCCGGGTATTTTATAACATGATCTGAACTCATTTTGTATGAGATACCAATAACTAGCCGCTGGATGAATCCAGTTCTAATTACAGGTAAGAGGTTAAGTGCCTGAAAAGAAACTAGTATTTACATCCAATTATCTGGAGGGAAGGATGGGGATTTCATGCTTTTATCGCTTTCCAATAAATTGCTTCCAGAATTCAGACTTCACAAGTTTCTTAAGGAAAAAATAGTAATAGATTTGTTTAAATCTGCAGCTTAGTTGATGTTGGCTGTATTCCATGCTGTGTCATGTGACTTTGGAGACACTGGAGCTCCCATGCTGACTGGGACAGCCCATGGCTCAGAAATAGTGTCATGTAGTTCCAATTACACTTATGCAGACAGCATTATGCTTGACCAGTCACACTCTGTGTTCCTCTGCCCAAGTCAATCTAGCATATTTGTGTCTTAATTAGCACAGGGCTGAGGTCAGGAGAGTCGGGTTCTATATCTGGTTGTGTCTGAGACTTCTGATGTCAGTGTAAGTAAGTCATTTGGGACCAGACTCTGTTTCTCTCCCTATGGGTCCTGACGTCAATGTGGTCAGTAACGTAGATAGAACTAGTGCTGTTCCACAATGGGCAAAGAGTATGCACCCCTAGTGCGCCACAAAGCACAATTCAGTGGGTGCTCCCTGAGTACAGAGTGGGGAAAACGGAGACGGGTTGTTTGGATGTGCTACCTAATAGCATGCAGTAGATGGAGGAGCCGGTGGTGCTCCTGTAGAAGGAGCAGCTCTATTCTCACTTCACAGCGTGGAGATGGGAAGAGTTCTTCATTCTCAACTGCATGGATGCCAAACCCAGGTTATTTATCGCGGTGCAGGCCAGAGCGTTTGGCCTTTAGTTCCTCTGTGCCTCCATTTCTCCATCTGCAAAATGGGAGTGATCTTTGTATAGAAATCTGAAATCCTTTGCTGGGAGGTGCCATACAAATGTAACTAGTGTAGGGTTCACAAAGGTGTTTAGGCTTCAAGCTCCCCTTGATTTCAATGGGAGTTAAGCACTGAGGTACCTTTGTAAATACCTCTGTTATCAATGTCCTTGTTAAAATTCCTCCTGGCTCTGCAGGGAAGTCACCTAATGCTGTGTTTGTGGCATCACTGTGATGGAAATGTGTATGCTTAGCTGTTACATATTCAACATAAAAATTTCAATGACCAAAGACGGCTGGGCTGGGAAGGAGGAAAATCTGCTGGTTAAGAAAGTCTGACAAAGGTGCCAAGAAAGTCTGCAAATGACAGCATTCACCTTTGCATTTTGTCTCTCCTGGTATGAAATAAATGGCATGTTAGAATTATATACTATGGATTAGAGCTGAGTGAAATTTTTTGACCAAAAACATTTTTTGGTGAAAAATGTAGATTCAGATCAATTGAAAAATATTTTGCAAATTTGTGTCAAATTTACTGAAGTGTCTTCACCAAAAATACTTAAGAAAAAAATCTAAATATTTTGTATTGACCCTTTCAGAACAATATTTTTGATTTTTTTTTAAATAAAATTGAAGAGATCAAAATAAAAACACAATATTTTGTTCAACCCGAAATGATTTTTTCAACTCTTCAGAATTGCCAGTGAGCCAAAATTCCAAAAAAATTGGTTATTTGCACAGATCTAGTACATATTTCCCCAGAAATTCCTGTATCTCTTACATGATGTACTGTTCCAAAGTTCATCCACATGGTGGGTGAATTTCCTTCAGTCAGATGTGAATGCACCTGATAGGATTATTAACCCTGAAGTAGCAGACAAATGCAGATTATGCACTTGGCTTTATGGGTGAACATGAGCTGCTTACTAGTTAACTTCTTGCAGCGTTCATAGAGTTTAAGACCGGAAGGGACTATTAGATCCTCTAGTCTGACTCCTGTATATCACAGATCACCAGTTTTCCAGTTATACCTGAACTGAGTCCAATAACTTGCTTTGGCTGAAGTATAGTTTCCGGAAGGGCATCCAGGTTTGATTTGAAGACTTGCTTTCCTGGGGCTGCTTGCAAATCTTTCACACTTAAACTGAGAACTTTAGCCCCATTTCCCATATACCACATGAAAGTAGTCATCTTAGCATATGTGCAACGTGCCTTGGATGTGCATTGTAATTCAATCTTCTTTTTGCTAAAATAAACAGATTGAGCTCTTTAAGTTTCTCACTATAAGGCAATTTCTCCAGCTCTCAAATCACTTTTGTGGCTCTTGTCTGGATCCTCTCTAATTTTGCAACATCCTTTTTAAAATGTGAACACCAGAACTGTATATAGCATTTCAGTATTGTCTCACCAATGCCTTATACAGAGGTAAATCCCCTCCCTAGTTCTACTCACTATTTCCATTTATAGATCCAAGGATCTCATTTGCCCTTTTGCCATGTCATCACGGGAGTTTGTGTTCAGTTGCTCATCCACTGTAACCCCTAAATTCTTTTCAGAATCACTGCTTTCCAGGGTGCAGTCCTCCAGTCTGTAGGCATGGCGTGCATTCCTCATTTCTGTTTTGGGGTGGTTGGCAGACTGTTCTACAACTATATCTGGAAGCTCAAGTACAGTAACATATTCCAAAAATTCTAATCCTAATGATAAACATGGTTTGTAGTTTGAAAGAAAACGGGGGTGATGTGAGGCACCCCTGGGGATATTATTCAAAACGTTGGATCTAGAAATGCATTTTTCCTCTAATTAAATGCATATATGATCCAGCGTAAGATGTGTATCCACTAGTGCAAGTCATGCATCTCTAGTGAAATGTTGTTCTATTAAATCACATACTGAAATGCATGCCACCAGAAGAGATCTGCGTATCACATACTGAAAATGAGTCATCAGTCATGTCACTCTTAGCCATGCCCTCTGAATGAATTTCTGGGGCAATTAGTTTGAGTTCAGTCTGTTATGAAATTCGTTTACTGTTTAATTCTTTGAACTTGAGCTGCTTAAGTAGAAAACATGGTTTGTCTTGATTTCTGCCTCTTGTTTGAAGTATTTTTGTGGCCAGAAAATGTTTAATGCTCTTATCATTCAGTTTGTTGCTTTTTCAGGAAAGAGGAAATTCAAACTGAAAGCTTATTTTTCTCAAATCTTTGTGTTCTGTAACCAGCTTACAAAAGGTACAGTAAGAGGCTGGAACTGAACTGGTTAATTATAATTTGGCAAACCAATGCTATCCCTTGTCACCTCCCCCTCTCCCTCCCCGCCCCCCATCTCATTATTTCTCTTAACCTACAGGGTCAAAGCTGTTCTACTTAATGGTGATATTTTGCATTTACATAGCACTGCCTATGGGGGGAAATCTCAGAGTCCAATTTCCAATGTGAGCAAGTATTGCTATATTTCAACTTATTGCTGTTATTGGAACTAAACCCTTGTCTTCACTAGGGGTGACAAAAAGGTGTGTGAACTGAAGTTAGCTAGCTTGAGTTGTCTTCACTAGGCCTTTGCCTCTAGTGAGTTCACCTAGTTTTCCTGTGAGTTAGTCTTTAGCTTGACCTGTTAAGATTGGCAAGTCACCAACAGGAAAGGCTGTGGAGCACTGGTGTCGTGTTCTTGGTAGGCCAGACAACTTAACAAATGGGCAGTTGCCTTCTGCACTGACTGAACTCTCCTGAAATGAGAGAGGAATAACTTACTTTATATTCCAATCTACTTCACTGTGAAAAGATTAAAGGTTTTCATCGAGACGTAATGGAAATTTGTACTGAAATACCTTATACTGTTCAACAATCCATTCAGTGGTTATATGTTGTAGGCAATTAAGTCTGCATTGGTTGTTAATGCAAATGTTACTGTATCTTTAAAAAGTGTCTGGTTTACAAATGGAAAGGCAGCATGACAAGCAGGAGTGGTCCTAGCCAGTTTGGCCCAGCCAGGCTGAAAAACATTTTCTGTACCATTGCGCCTGAATGGTGGAGCAAAAAAACACATCCCAGGTGCCCAGTCATTGAAGCAGGTTGGGAAGGCTGGCCCAATCAGCAGAGCAAAAACAGGCTGGCCAACCACAGCAGAGCGCTTAAAATAAATAAATAGCTGAGCAGCAGAAGAGTGGTCTGATGTCTCCTAGAAGTTGATGCCCAGGGCAACTGCTCTGCTTGCCTGCCCCTAGAACCATCTCTGGTGACAAGCTCAGCCTGGGATCTGAAAATCCAGCTGTTGGTTTCCGCATCTCTGCCAGAATCATGATTCTAACAGTCAGAACTTAAACTCCAGTTTTGTTGTTGAAACAGGATAGAATCCTGTTTGCTTTTTGTAGTGTACTGAAAACAGTTAAAATTGCAAGTTGTCACTTTACGTTCTATGGGGTTTTTCGTGCTCTTGCTTCCAGGCTAGGGCCCTCTCCAGGTACGTGTGTGATCTAGACAGACAGCCCATAGTAAGGTGAGTTGACTTGTGTCTGTTTTAGGGAGCAGCCTACTCTGTGTCTTTGTTTTTCGGTTCTTGCATGTTGTTGTTCTGAATTCTAAGAAACACAGTAAGGTATGTTGAAACCCTCCAACAAGAATGTATATGTTTCAATCTAATTTCTGATGCCTTTGAGTAATGGAGGGTGGGGGATTACTGATGTAGCTGGTTGAACTTGCCAGGTCTTCTGCTTGTCTTGATGGCATTTGTTCATTGGTCTGCACCAGATACCTTTTTGAATGATGCATCCAATCAACTCAAAAGCTTCAGGGAAGGTTCTAGGAATCTGTGCACAGAAGCCTAGTGATTTCTGAGGGAAAACCAGAACATTAAAAGGGGAACACATGCAGCCTCTGTCATCTGTTTCACAGACCCACAGTTTCAAGCCCTTCTGTAGCTCAAAGGGCCAGTTGACGTTTCCCATTAATGCCTTACAATGGGCATAACAATACCCCTGCTTCATACTCCTCCTCCCAATAGTTTAACATGTTGACACACTGAATGTTTGATTTCCCAGCCGGAAGGCAAAACGTAGTGGTGGAGGGTAGGGTATGGGGGGCTTAAGAGATCCTGGAATGTGGGGTAGTAATGGAGGGAGACTAGGGGATCCTGGTATTGGGGGAGCACACAAAGCCCCAGCATGAGGTGACATGAACACATAGGCAGAGGGGAGATTGGAGGACACTGGTATCAAGGCCATGCAGAGCCCCTACAATGGAGAAAGGAGGAGTACACAGCCCCGGGCATGTGGGGGACCCTGGCACGTGGTGGAGGGAGAATGGGGACACAGCCCCTGACAGGGGTGGTCGGAGCAGGGGACATGCAGAGCCCATGCCATGAAGGGATGGAGAAAGAGGGGTGACAGAGCCGCAGGCATGAGGGGGGTTGAAGTTGCAGGGAGTACTGAAATAGAGGGGGATGGGAGGTAGCTCCTTTGGGAAATGGAGCTCCTAGTGTGAGCAATGAGCTCAGCTGACAGCAGCTACAAAGTGTTCCACCCCCGATTATGTATTACTCTATTACCATGCCCTTCTCTTGCATCTCAGCTTCACTCTTCGGTGAACCTGAGGCCAGCGTTTCATCCCTTCAGAAAGCATCGCGTTGAGTTAAAATTCAGGGCTGCTATACGTACAAACCTGATACGTAGATGTTAATAGCAGCTCTGGCGCGTACCCTTCAATTTATTAATACAAACTGAATAAACAAACATTGTTTTGGGGAGAGGAGCTGGAAAGAGCAATACCCAGATTCACACTGGGCATGCTTTGCTGGAGTAGTATTGTGGCATAGCTAGACCAGCAAAGTTCTCCTACCTAGTGTAGATGCGGCCTCAGTCTCTACAGGGTGGCCATAACGTGCAGGTTGTGTCACCAGGATTTGTCAGACTGAGATGTTGCCAAACCCTTCAGCCTTGGCAGCAAACAAAAGCCTGAGGATTCTTGCAGTTCACAGCATTCAGTCCTTGGGATAGTAGCCGACTAGTCTCCTTGGTTGCTGGTAAGGAAGGCCAGGTGCAGCCTGTCTCCAAAGTGGTACAGGTATTAGGAGTAGCATAGAAAATAACCATTCCCTGGATGTCTAAGGTTTCACTCTACTGGCCACTGGCTTTTCCCATAAGCCCAGATAAGAATTTACAAACCCATGCCTCTCTGGCCTCTGCCCCATTCTCTTTACCTAAGTAGTTAGCTCATCGCCAACTGTCAGGTCCAGAGGCTCTGGCGCTTTCCCTCTGTGCTCTCCTGCTAGGACCATTCAACACACTGCGGTGGACCAGTCATGATCCTAATAGAGGGCCCTAGTAAGTAAAGCTGGAATAGTGCTCCACTTGCCTGTATCTATAGTGGTGCAGCTATTGAGCCCCTGCAAACATGTCTCTTGGGCCTGCATCCATCAGCCACTGAGTCCACTGGCTTATAGAACTGTCAAACCTCTTTGCCCTTAATGAAAACTCTCTGGACCGCTACTGTGCATGCTCAGTAACTGCCACATCCTAGTTCTAGGAGTGGTGGATGGGCTCTTCCAGCTGAGTGTGCAGAGCCTGTGCTCCAACCAAAATCCATGTCTTCTCCCCACTGCTTCTCTCCTTTTCATTGGGCTTAAATATCATCTGCTGTAGTGTAAAGCCTGTGGGTTACATGTGCTAAAGCATGTTGTTGTAGTAATGAAACGACAAAGCTTGGGGAATTAAAACTGCTCCTACACATAGGAAACTTACTTGCTTCCCCGTTGCAATATATATATGAGGATGAGAGTTATATTTTTACCCATGCCAGCTGCTCCAGAACTAGCTTTCAACTCTCCCATGGCTGTTTCTGCCCAGGCTGTAAAGTTAGAATCATTCATGTTTCTATATTTTAAGAACAGCAATGATCTCTTAGTTCTTGGTCCCTGGTGCCGTTTCCCTAGTCCTCCCTTGGTGCACTCCGTTAGCCTGATTCCTTTCCCCAAGTGCTTCTCCATTCCCAGGAGACAACTTCTATTTAAGTGTCTTTGAACATTTTCTTATACTCTCTCCACCCTTTCTCCCCTATGTCACCAGAACTCAAATCCTCCAAGCATACACAGTTCTTTCTTTTTTTTTTTCTTTTACAAAGTCTTTTCTTGGCTATCTCATTTCATTTCATCAGCAGCATGTTTTCTGAGCCTTTTCCTTCCTTGCTCTTTTCTTAGGCCGCTCTCCCTTCTCCTTTCCCCCCTCTCCGCAGGAAAAATCAGCGCTAACTCTGCCTCCAACCTTGGAATGCTGACTTCCTCTCTCAAGAGCAGTAGCAACAGCTTCCTGTGACCGCTGCTGTCCCAGACACTCTGGCTCCACGGCACGCCTTCCACGTGCACAAAAACACACTCCACAAGGGCTTTGCTTTTTTCTTCAAGAACTTGGTTCAGCTGTAGCAGCAGCGGTATTAAGGAAACACCTGTACAGTCTGTGGTCCAGTCCACTGTTGATAGCATGGATGCCCAGACTGGCTTTGTTGCAACCTCTGGTGTGCGGCTCGCCAGGGTAAACACCCTCGTGGGCCAGGCCAGTTTGTTTACCTGCTGCATCCACAGGTTCGGCCTATCAAGGCTCCCACTCCAGGCCAATGGGGGCTGCAGGAAGCGGTGCAGGCCGAGGGATGTGCTGGCCGCAGCTTCCCACCACCCCCATTGCCCTGGAGCGGTGAACTGCGGCCAGTAGAAACTGCGATCTGCCAAACCTGCGGACTTGGCAGGTAAAAAAACTAGCTTGGCCCACCAGGGTGCTTACCTGGGGGAGCTGCGTGCCAGAGGTTGCCAACCCCTGCTATAAGAGATTCAATTATTCGTTTTCCTCATGCTTCTGTGCTCCTGACCTTACTATGTAAACCAACTATGTCTGACACTTATCAGATCCCTTTTTTTAAAAAAAATCTAAATACCCAAATGTTCTCTTTAAGCTGATTTGTGATCTGTATTTACACTTTGTTTTATTTGCCCCTGTTGAAATGCAGCCATTTCTGGGGTGGAAGACAGAGTAATTTAACAAGACACAACAATATTAAAGAGTTGGGCGTGGAATACTTTATCCAGCTGAGGGTTTTTTGTTTTTCTGTTTTTTTTCAAGTGAGTAGAAGGTAAAAATATTCAACTGGAATTTGCACACATTGGCACTTGCATAAAGTGCCCCAGGGTATCAAAAATGGTCCGATCCAGGCTTTGAAAGTTTAAAATGTGTCTTATTGATCCTTCTGTCAATAACTGGAATCCTGTTCGTTCACTTCCCACTTATTCATCTTCCCAGGTGCTTTGACTCAACCTCGCAGGTTGTTTGTTTGTGTAATGGAGGGTGGAATTCCTCTCCATTAGCAGCTCCTGTTTGAGCTTGCTTGAAGGTGGGCTGTTTGGCATCTGCAGGCTGCAAGGGAAAAGCTTAAGTGACTGCATGCTCTGCGAAGGGTGCTGGGGAAACTAGTACCCTGTTTTCCAGCAATAGGACATTGTGCCATTGCCACCTTCAGTGTAAGTGCTAGTGCACACCAGGCTCTTCTACAGTGTCATGAAGACCCGTGCCTGAGTACTAATATTCTTGGCAGGGCATAAATTCTCAGAGTATTTCCCAGAGCCCCCTGTGTCCCTGCCCCCCACCCCAGCATGCTATAAAAACTCCATGTAAGTTGAAAATATTTGAGAGCTCTGCTCTGCTCTGGACAGCTCCAGCTGAATTTAAGCCCTGATTCTTGGTATAGACAAGACCTTTGACAGCAGCCACTTCACAGCAAGCCACATCTTATCAGATCTCCTGAGTTAAGCAGAGTTGGAACTAGCTGGTACTCGAAGGAGAGCCAAAGAAAACCCAGGAGGAAATGCTGTCAGAGTCAATTTAGAACAAACTCTGCAGCATAGCATTGGATTCCAGCAGCACAGAGCTCTCTATCAAATGAGACACTCAAACTAATTCCCTACGGTCACTCAAAATGCCCTTTTGTCAATAGTAGGAGTATGAACGCTGGTGACCGAGCCAAATTTCATCTAACTTAATTTTCTTCTGTAGCTTTAACTTTTTTTGGTTTTGCTTTTCCCTTCCTAAATAATGGTTGTATCATACTGCTGGCTCAGAACAATTACTAGGTTTCATCTCAGAAGCAGCTGTATTACAGTATTATACATACAGTTTTTAAAAGGTTTGGCGCTCCTTCAGAAGAAAAGGAACTAAACGAAGCTGGGTCAAATGCATTGATCTCTTCCTGAAATTTGAGGATGTAAAGTGCAAAATTTGGCCAACAGGTACTAATAGCCAGCACATTCTCCACATTCTTGTTTGCTTAAGAAATCATAGGTGAGGTGATGAATGCACTGTGAAAAATACAGCCCACTGGCAAATTCTTCATCTCTGGGCCCACTTTCACGGACATCTTGCCATGCAGCTTCTGCTACAGAGTCACTGCAGCCTGGGGTTTTTCAGAGTGTAGCTTGCTCACCAGCACTGAGCGTTGGATAAGAAATGCAATCTCCTCCCTCTAAGGTGGCATGATTAATTGACAGCTGCACACTCCATGCTTGGTAGGGCGAGGGTTAACACAGATGTCAGCCCTCATTACGGAATTGCCAGGAAGCCCAGCCATGAGGGGAATGTGGCTGGGCTCAGCTGGAGTGAATTGCTGTATCCCAACACACTACAAGAAAAATGAGTTCTTGAGACTCTCTCTCCCCCTGGATTGAATGGATCTATTTGCTAGACCTGCTCTGGCACTAGGGGGTGAATATGCCAGGGAGGGGCTCTTGTGATTTATTTTAGGGGAATCCTTGCTTTGAGGAGCCTGCTTAAATTTAATGAGCTGTGGCTGTTGGGAGCCCTTTGTTTTGAATCCTCAACCTTGGGAGAGGGAGAAGGAGACAGTGAGCAATGAGATGTGTGTATCAGAAGTTTCAGAAATGGGGGGAGGGAGAGGAGACAACATGCCTGAGCCTGAAACTTCGTCTCCCACCTTCCTGCTTTCTCTCACTTCTCTGGGCTATTCTCCCAAACCAGTAAATTTTCTATTTATTAGATCTTCATATTGTTCACTATAGGAGTGGCTACAAGCATTGTCTTTGCTACATGACCTAAAGCACAATTGAGCTGGGTTAGTGACTGATCTTTTTGGATTAGGAGTAAGCTGGATATTGCTCTGATTCTTGGTGTAAGGGACCATTTATCACAGAGAAATGTTCACCTGGGTGGCAAGACAGTGGAATATCCACAGGGACTGTCTGTGGTTCCGTGTGAAGTCTGTGAAAGTGCCTGAGGAGTTTGTACTTGGTGAAGTTGGTTGATAACAAACTTGAGTTTTGTGCCCTGGTTTTTAACAGTCTACCCTGAGGCTGGTACTTGCTGTCTGGCGTCACTGTTGGATCGTGACAAGCTGTTGCATTTATTGACCCTCCTGTCAGAATCCAACCACACAGCTCACTTCTGCAGTGTTTTCCAGAAACCCAGATCACTGTGTGCTACTGACTTCTGGGCAGGGTCCCCAGCCTTAGAGTGGTGGAGCCAAAACTGGCATTCTAGCCATTGCTGTGTGAAACAGACACTTACACTGAAAAAGGCTATCCTTGCACAAAGCTGCACACAATTACTTGTGAGTGCTACATCTGCATTCCCAACCATGTATGTCTGAGCTTGTAACCATCACTTAATTACTATCCCCAACACAACATGCCCAGCTTTGACAAGTCTTGTGATATCTGGTGGGTTTTTTCGTTAAAACACTAGCTCATGGAATCATGTTATTAAACGCAAGCCTCAATTTGCTCCTCTTTCATTTAATAAAAACAAAAAAAGTTTTCAGCCTACATGGTTGTGGAAAAAGCTTGGGAACATGAACCCTAAAACCAAAAAATACCAAAACCAAACAACTCCTCTTCCCCACAAACAAACCTGCCCCCACAAGAAGGTAAACAGCCCTCCCCCCAATTTATTTGTAAGATCTCATGGTTTGGGAGAGGGGAGTTTTTGACTCAAGATTTTGAATGCTTAGGGTTGTCAATACTCCATTCTTTGTGTAGTTACCTATGTGTGAAGTAGTTCTGCCTGCGTCCGACGAAGTGGGTATTCACCCACGAAAGCTCATGCTCCAATACGCTTGTTAGTCTATAAGATGCCACAGAACTCTTTGCCAGTTCTGCCTGAGTTTCCCTATTCATGCCAAGCTCTTAGATTGGATCCCCTAGCCTTTAAAAAAAACCTTATTTGTGTAAATTTCACTTCTTATAATGTATTGCTCTCTTATGGCACCTGGAAGTCTCGTCCTCATAACTTGGATTCGATTCTGTCTAGCTATAGTGGACTTGTGAAAGTTGGCAGCTGTGCTCACATGGTCAATAAACATCCTGACTTTCACAAAAAGCCAAAAATCAAGCTAATCCCACTTCAAAACAAGCCAATCCCTAAGAACCCCAACACTCTGTGACTGGATCTCCCCGATATGCTGTCTGGGGACTGTGATGGGCCTGCTGTGCACCCCTGACTCTCTCACCCATGCTTGCCAGGAGCTGATCAAAAAAAGAAGCAACAAATTGCAAGAAACTACTAGCCAACAAGCAACTCACAAGCCAATTAAGCCAAAAACAAGCCCAGTTTCTGCATTTTTTTCCACGGATTTGGCATGTCTGCTTGTGAGCTGTTATGAGCATTCAGCGGCTTCCCAGGCATCGTTTATCTCATGTTGTCACAACTTGATCATTAAAAACAGCACTATGTGGAACAGCAATTCTGGTGTCTCCAGAATGACAGCCATCCTTTTGATCTTGTAGGATTTTATGCCTGGCCCTGAAATTTCACCTTAGTGTACAGGGAGGGAATGTGTTGGGTCTAAAGGAGGGTATGTTACTGTCACAAGTCTGGTCAAGCACCTCCTATTGGCCACTAACCAGACTGCTGTGAGGGAACCCAACCGCCAAATCTCATAGGTTTTAGCTTTCAGATTCTGCAGAGAGTGAAGTCACTACCCCTGGCTCAGGATCTTCTATCTGGCACCCACTCCTGAATGTTTAGACCATGCTGCACAGTTCATGGAACCAATGCTGGCCCATAACTGTAAACACACCCTCTCTGAACTCCACCCAAAGATGTGAGCATTCTGGGTTATCTCTTCAGGGGTACATAAAGTGTAGCACATAACATATTGTTGCTCTTTCTCTAATAACACAATACCTACATAAGTCTATACAAAAATAATAAATGCTACACGCACTTCCCTGCCTCAGTTTGCTCGCCACTCTGCAGCGTTCTCTGGGTTGGAATAAGAGGCCTTTGGGACTGCCCAGCATCCTTCGTTCTGCTGCAGTGCAGGGCTTGTGTTCTGAAACATGGAGCCTTCTCTAACCTTGGCCAATCCATCCCTTTCCCGTCTCCTGCCCAAACTTCCTGTTTGTCTCCTCACTGTCTTCCCCTGTGTGGCCTTTTATAGCCTCCTGCTGAGTCACCTGTCTCTTTGTCCTGTTTGGGGAATTTCTACTCTCTTCACTAACCCCTTCCCATCAGACAAGAGGAGAAAGTATCTTTTCCCATCTTGACAGCCCATTCTCCCAACGTGTTTCACCCTGAACAGACTAACACTGAGTTCTGGTGACTCACTATTGCCCTGGTTTGGCACAGGTGTGACAGCCTTTCTTGCAATGGTGGATTCAACAGATAGACAAACAAGCTGGCCTTCCATGGTACAGCAACATAATAACGTCATAATTATCAACCAAAATACACAGGTCCCCAAATCATGGCAATTCCAGAGAAACTCTGGAAGCTAGAAGCCTATCACATGCCAGTGAGAGGTAGGGGGCCCATGGGAGGGGGAAATAACTGTGGACCAGGGAAGATGCTGATGTGGTGTTTGTGTAATGTGAAGGACATGTGCTGAGGAGACAATAGGAAAGGGAGTCAGGACTTTAAAGGGGGTTATGTGAAAACAAAGCGGATATAGATTTGAGTTGGGATTTTATAGAACACTTAAGCACAAGTCCCACTGACTTTCAAATGGTACCCAAATCCCTGCAGCACTCTTGAATTGCCCATCTTTGATGTTCTTAGACCTTCTGCAGGTGCCCATCGCTCACATGGCACAAGTCACAAGGGAAGCCTCTCAAACATTCTCCAGGCTCCTTCCTATTTCTGCCAATGATCATATGGCTAATATCGACACACCTGCACTCATCTTGAGGCAATTATATAGCTGCTTTTGTGCCTTCTATTTGTGCACATAGATTCTCACTAGAATTTTCCTCTGTCAGAGGTAAGGTGACCCTAACCTAGTCCAGGCAACACATTTCTCTTCCAGCTCTCTGGAGACTAGGTCTTAAAATTCATTTCATAAAGCTTGGAGTACCTAAAGCACTGAACCTGCTATACGCTGACCACGGGTGGGGAGCATTCTTTGAAGGGCACAGGAAGAAACCCCTTTGAAGAGCTTTCCAGGACAATGCATCACTTTGACAAATATTGTCTGACTCGCCTCGGAGCTCAAATGAGGTCTTCCTAAAAATATGATTGATTAAATGGGACACGGTTTACAATTGCAACAAAGAGCAGATGAAAGAAAAAAACTCCATAGAGAAGTTGACCATTTTATATTGTATCACTGTCATCTGAGCAGATATAGTGCTCTGAAGCGCTGATCACCAGGACATGGAACTCTTAAAATATCATTACCACCACAGCTCGGTGTCTTACTATAATTATAGCCTGAATATAGCTCTTCTACAAAAGGGTTAATTACAGAGGTCTGGCAATAATGTTCCTACCGGATTTGATTGGTGATCTGTATTCTGTGTGTGGGGGAAAAGAAGCAAGTACACTTTTTAATAATAATTAAAAAAAAGTCTTCCATAGTAGGACAACAATGATAGATGTCCTATCCATAATGAAGTTAAATGTTATGTGGATTCCAGATAGAGGCAGGTAAACTCGTTATGTCCCCACCACACTGAGCCATCTTATCTCTCAAGTCGCTGTCACAAGTCTGAAACTTTTTCAGCTTTGTGAAAATCCTGGGTTTTCCAGGACAATAACTGTCTTTGCAACCCTCCTCATGCTGTCCTGTTTGCACCATTGATGCATTCTGCTTTATTTTAGGAACCCAGTGGGAAAAGTCTGTTAGGGAACAAGGGAGGTGTCCACGGAGTGATTGTGGAGTGTCAGGAACATGCTAGTGCGATAATGCAGAAGGGAGGTCAAGGTTAACAGGAGTGGGAGAGCCATCTGCTTTCAGCAATAAGGATGACATTTGCAAGTGTCAATCTGTCTAATAGTTTCTTTTCTCCTTTCATGCATGTGTGTAACTCCAGTCAAGAGGCTCCTCTCTGGGTTTTTTCCTTACTCGGAACTATGGTATGGTATTTGCAGGAAAAAAACACCACCATTGAGTCAGCATGCTTGAGCCAAAGCCAACTTTTGTCCAACTCTTGAAGGCAAGTTTAGGGCCAATTGCTAGCATCAACACTATGGTTGTTAGTTTGTTTAAAACCAATAGGGTCCATCACTAATGATCACTATTAATTCTATCCCTAGGTGTCCCAAGTTGAGACCTCAAAACTTGGAGGTCCCCAAATTATTGGTCACTTTTTGGAAACTTGGGCGTCTCTGCTCTCACTTCCGTTCAAAGGTAAAACCATGGAAGATGTTGCAGTAGATTTGGCTGCTCTGAACGCACAACACTTTCTATAGCCTGAAACCACAAAGTCTGTGCCTAATTTCCACGTGCATCACTCAGGGTGTCGGATAAGAAGATGAAACAATGTGGGGAAAACCTATCGTCTCTTCTGGCAGACATTGGGGCTAGGATGTGGGTGTGTTGCAGAAGCAGAGATAGGGAGAACAATCAGAGAATCGGCGTGATTTTTGTTTCTTGATTTATATACTGTAATTAGGAAGCTCTTTCTTTTTCGCGTGCCTGGACTCCCAACCGCTGTGCACACCCACCCACAGCCTGTATGCAGCACTTTTATTATAACCATTGCCCCAGGTATTGTGGAAGCAGGGCCAAGCATACTTTAGTAAAACTAGAAGAAATATCATCAGACGGGTCTGGACTGCACTGTGGGCAGAGCATATTTGGCAGGACTCTGTGAAGGAAGCGATGCAGTCCAGAGACATTCCCTGATCCTATCTGAACAGAGGTTGAACTTGCAAAACGAGTCCCAGCTTGCAAGTTGCAAGTCAATGGTGTTTTTAAAGGCTGCCTTGGCATCCAACTCCGAGGTCTTTTTATCTTGTTCATTCTACTAAATAAATGCAGCAGGCTATCAAGTTAGTGTAACAGCCCTCGGGGCCAGCGAGAAAGACGTCTGTCTGATAACTGCCATTCTTCTCAGCATTCGTTAGCAACTGCTTTGTTGCGATCAGTCTTTTGTGTTCAGCCATCTTTTTATCCTTTTTTCCCCTGTGCATTCTGACTCAAAAGTAGACCTGTTTGAACAATGCAAAGCAGAGTTAATGAGCATTAGTGTGAGCTGAGTTGCTGTTTGATTCAGCCACGTTCATACTCCCTTGTTGATTGCTGTTGGAGAACTTCCATGTGAATGGGTTTTTCTTCACATAAGTATTTGGAGGATGGTTGCTTGTGTGTGCATGGGTGTATTAAAGAAACAAATGTCTAATCTTTTCATTCAGAGGACCACCCTATGAGAGCCTTTTGTGGCCCCTTCCACTCTGAGACTTCATGGCCTGATTCTCAAACACTTCATTCTATTGGCTGTCAGGTGGGGCACTGGAGAACACTGATGACCTCCAGCTCATATCTGAGAACTGCTAATGAGAGGTATTGGCTATGAAAACTGAAAACTGTTTTCTAAAACATTGTTATGACAGTCGAGCTGGCATTTTCATTGGAAGGGAGTAGATTTTTGGCCAATGCTCAGTGCTTTTTGAAAATCCTTCTCCCCACACTAAATATATTATTGAAATTGAATAACTTCCACATAAGATATCCTTGCCTAGGAGCACTGAAAATCAAAGGGGAGGAACAGCCGTAACTGCACTAAGGAATCACAAATGCATTATTGCATTTATCTTGTTAATTTCTCTCCATCTTCTAGTATTGCTTAAAGTGGCAGGCAGGTGAAATCAAATCCAGAAGGTTGCCAAGATGGGGGAAATCGTGCACCTTGGAAAACACAATCCCAATTATACATGTAAAATGATGGGATCTAAATTAGCTGTTTCCTCTCACAAAAGATTTTGGAGTCATTGTGGATAGATCTCTGAAAACATCCTTGATATGTTATCTGATTAAAATACAACCGTATGGATCATTGTTGCAAACACTGTTATATATTAACAACAAATCTTGTACAAAATGTGACATGTAAGATGTCTATGAAAAGGTCAATTTGCTGGTTATGATTATGCTATCCATATGCATGTATCATTTTTTGTATTTGATGTTATAAATATTGGCTCTATACCTGGATTTTCAAATGTTTGCTCCTGGGGTAATGCCCACAAGGTAGCTAGCCAGCACATCTTGGAGAGACTATTCAAATTGTGTGGCCCCTCAAAAGGATACTTAACTCACAATGGACCATGGGAGACACCCATCTACAGATAATGGACTTTCCTGCTGTGACTAAACAAAAATATGCATGGATATGTGACTCGCTCATGTAATTCCAAACCCCGTCTTGTCACCTGTGAGTTTCTACTAGTTGTGCTGAGGGCTTTGTTTGAAACAATGGATTTCCCTCCACATGGCAGAAGATATAAAAGGCACTGGAAACACCTCCATTTTGCCTCTTTCCTGCTGTAGCCTCTTTTCTGCTCCAGCCTCTGGACTATGAACTTATACTAATGGGAGCATTCTAACCAAGGAACTGAGGACCTTCCAATGATTTGGAAGCAGCCACAGACTTGACTTAAGCCAGCAGTTTATCCCATCACTGCTGCAAGCCTGAACCAAGAACATTGCAATTATTGTATGTATTTGATTCCTTTAACCAATTTAAACTTATCTTTTCTTCTTTTTATGAATATACTTTTAGATTTCAGATACTAAAGGATTCTCCTCAGTGTGATTTTTGGGCTAAGACCTAAGCTATATAGTGACCTGAGTGTGTGGCTGGTCCTTTGGGATCAGAAGAACCTTTTACTTGAAGAGATTGGTTTTAAAGAACCATTCATCTTTATGTCTAGTATTTTCGGTAGTAATATAAAGACTGGAATGCCTGAGGAAACTACTTTTTATGACTTCTTGTTAACCAGTGTGGTAAAACAGAAGTTTACTTTTGTTGCTGGCTTGGTATATCCTACGGGAGATTAACCACCAGCCTTGGGGTGTATCTGCCCTATTTCTCAGCAGTTTGTCCCAAATTTGGTATCCTCAGTTGTGACCCACTGAGGCATGGTTACTATCCCTCAATGTGCAGTGTCAGTTTTGTTTTGTTTTTACACTAACAGGGGGAGGGTAGAGGTCTATAAAATCATGAATGGTGTGGAGAAAGTAAATAAGGAGTTGTTATTTATTCGTTCTCATAACACAAGAACTAGAGGTCACCCAAACAAAAGGAAGTATTTCTTCACACAACGCAGTCAACCTGTGGAACTCATTGCCAAAGGATGTTGTGAAGGCCAAGACTATAACAAGTTCAAGGAGGATAGGCCCATCAATGGCTTTTAGCCAGGATGGGCAGGGATTGAAAATCATGATCTGAATTGTCCGTAGCCCCTCTATTTGCCAGAAGCTGGGAATAGGTGACAGGGGATGGATCACTTGATGATTACCTGTTTTGTTCATTCCCTCTGAAGCTCCTGGCACTGGCCACTGTCAGGAGATCTGATACGAGGCTAGATGGACCTTTAGTCTGATCCAGTGTGGCCGCTCTTATGTACAAGGCACATATTGTAATGTCTGACTTACATTTCTGAATACCAAAAAGGATGATCTTCAGCTGCTCTTTCTTGGGCCTTATGACTTGTTACTCCGTATTTTCATTTTGCACTGCGCCAAAATGGGCAGATAACTTGCTTGTCTGAAATAACTTTAGATGGACAGATAATGGTACCTTTTCCAGACATATCCTAAACACACTCAGGCTCCATTCCAAATGTTCCGCAACTCATGCCTCTGTTCCATATGTTACACTAACAATGAAGAAATTTTAAAAATCAAACTTCAGAGAGTGGAAGATGAATTGTGAAAACCTCCTACAACTTTAGATATTGAAGACAGAATAAAAGCTGGGAATGCCCCATTATAATCACACTTATCATGAAGCTATTTCACTCCTCTTCCCCCATACAACATAACATCTCCCTTCATATTCCTTTTCACACCTGATCCTTGCTTTCAGTTTTGTAATATCACTCCTCGCTCTTTAGCATGTCAGCACTACCCGTTATCAGCACAATACACATTCCTTTAACAAACAACACTCTACCCCGTCTTACGGGCTTAGGATGAATTATGTCAGAGATACCATTCAAGGGCCTTAAATATACTGGCTGTAGAGCTATTTTTATTTATAAGTGCTCTACCCAGCCCTCTGATGTTGTATTATGGATCCGTGATTTTAAAAAAGTGAGAACATTTAAAATGAGTAAGATCCAGTGGTCTTGTTTTCTACCCACTAAACTGTGTGAGAAGCTGTAGCATAGGGATACACCTGCACTTCTAGAGGGATAGAGTAGCTGGCCTCATAGCTATCTGATGTCCTTAATTTCTGAAAGTTTTTTCCCATGACTAGAAAGGTCTCCTTACTAAAATTCACAAAGCCCACCCCCTTGTCCTCTCTTAAATCCCACCTTTTAAAATGTGTCTCTCTCACGATGCCTGCAACTCACTCCTATCTGGCATAGGCTAGGTTGGCCACCTGACTGTTGAGATCTCTGATGCAAATGCACCAGTTTCTACAGTTACCTTGTACTCCATCCCTCTTCCCCATTTGTCTGTCGGTTCACCTATCGCCTACTGTCAATAACATAAGATTTAAGTTCTCTAGAAAAGGATACCATCCCTTGTACAATGGGTCTCTGACCCTTGTTTGGGGTCCTTAGGCACTACGGCAGTAGAAATAATAAATATTAGCCCTATATTACTCTCTGCACTATTTTACATAGGTGAGCAAATGCACAAATATCTCTCAACACAATGTGACCAAGGTGAATAGGAGGAGGAAAGCTGCAGCCGTACCATGTGCTACCATCCAATGCCAGCAGCATGTCATCCACTGAACAATGAGTTTGAGTCCCTGTATTTTCAGGGAGTGTGGCTTGCTGGAGGGGACAGCCATTCAGTGCAGTATATTCTCCTTTGATATCGATGTTATTTCCAGTAGACAGCACCATGGTGGGCAGTTGCTTTCAGAGCAACACAAATGCACAGCTTCCCTCTTCCAGAGAAAAAGAAGCCCTAGACTGCATAACTATGGGCTGGAAGATGGACAGCAGGATGGCCAAGGAGCCGACTGGGTTGGAAGAAATGGTAGAATCCAGGATGGTACACAGAGTGTCTCCCACCTGTGGGGGTTTTGGCAAGGACTTTCTGTGGATCTTTAGTCTCTAAGAGGTTTGCAAGCTTCTTCTGCACCACCAGTAATACCTCCCCTAAGGGAAGAAAATACTTGGAAGCACTATCTTCCAAAGACAACAGTTTTAAACATAGCTTTGTGTATTTTCCCTATAAATCCATAACTGACTCTTCTGTTCTCCTAGACCAGTGGTTCCCAAACTTGTTCCACCACTTGTGCAGGGAAAGCCCCTCGTGGGCCAAGCCGGTTTGTTTACCTGCCGCGTCCGCAGGTTTGGCTGATTGTGGTTCCTACTGGCAGCGGTTCGCCGCTCCAGACCAATGGGAGCAGCGGGAAGTGGCAACCAGTAGATCCCTTGGCCCGTGCTGCTTCCAGCAGTCCCAATTGGCCTGGAGCAGCGAACCACTGCCAGTGGGAGCTGCGATCGGCCGAACCTGCAGACAGGGCAGGTAAACAAACCGGCCAAGCCCACCAGGGGCTTTCCCTGCACAAGCGGCAGAACAAGTTTGGGAACCACTGTCCTAGACAGTATCTCCTTGCACCAAATTAAACGTTACCAAATCTGCATTCCTAGTATCTCCTCTAACATTCTTCCGAGCATCAAGTACTCTGAATCCAGACAATGCTTTGCTGGAAATCTAGAAGTACTTGGCAAACTGGATGCTGAAGGCCATGATTAACAATAAAACACTGAGTGCAGAGGGAAGGAAAATACAATTAATGGACTTAGAATGTCAGATTTCAAGTTGGGAATGATTTGCTGTGTGGTTTCAAATGGGCAGAGGAGTGCAAAACCAGTTCTGGATTAGCTTTTGGTTTGCCTGGTCTGAGACCATATATGCAGTTTTCTCACCTTGTTAAAGGTGAGAGAGAAAACAAAAATTGGCACCCGATTTCTGCAGGCTGTATGTTTCCCCCCCCCTAATGCACTGAATACAGTGTCTGAGTGAACGGGGAGCCAGCCGGCAGGTTACAGTGAACCAACCAATGCAAATGGAAATCAAAATAGAAACCCATCAAGAAAAGTATGCTGAATATCCTTCTCTCTGCTTCAACCAATGGGTTTATCCTTTATCGTCACCCTGGGCGATCATTGACTAGTAGTACTTGAAGGACATAATTTGTTGAATTTTCTGTTTTTAGCAGAGTGTGTGTGTCATGATATAAAAAAGAAAAGAGACTTGGAAATGAGCATGGGGAAGAGGAAGAAGAGGTAGGAGGGAAGCAAAGGCAGGCTATGAATTGTAAATAGTGCAGAGGAAGTGCACAGTGTGTAGAGTAGTAAACAGCTCATTAATGATCCTAAATTAGGAGGAGTTGCAGATGCCACTGAGAACAGAGAAATAACCCAATGGCACCTAAAGAGATTAGTAATATGGCCGGGAAATAACATAACTGGGATAATACAGGCTAATATAGTTGAAGAAAAATCATCCAAAAGACACTGCATGGCAGAATGCTTTAAAAGAGTGAGGGCCAATACTTCTCAGCTAATTAGGCATGACTTTACAGTGCAGTTTAGCTTGGAAAAAAAGGCCAATGCAATTCTCAGCTGCATACACAGTGGTACCACCTTAAGAAGCATGGTTCAACAACTGCTGGAATATTAATGTGTTGGCACTACATTGTCAAATATATATTGATTTGCAACACTCGAAGAAGAACAACGGACATGACTAGGGTGCTGGGTGGGAGGGTGACTTATGAAGGCTAAGAGAGATTTAAATTGAGCTTGCGTAAGGGATGACAATGTGGGGTGGGGGCAGCAGTCTACAAGTATCTGAAGGGTGTAAACAGGGGCAGAGACACTATATTTAGAGAGCTATAGAATGAGTTGAAATTGAGAAAGGGAAAATTCCCTGCCAGTGAGCTGCATTAGAACGATAATCATGGAAGTGGAAAGAGGAGGTAGAGGAAACGCTATTACTTGGGATACTTTGAAAAGACCAGTTCTCTCCCTACCCAAGCAGGACTGTGCATAGAGTACATTTTCTATTCTCTCTCTGAATGCTTAGGTTCAGTGACTCTATGATAGAAAAGGGAATTTTAAACTATATTCTTTCGGTAAGGCCCATAGCAACTGGAACAACTTACTGAGGAGAGAGAAATGACAGAGAACTCAATACCTACTTCATTCCTGTTTCCCTTAAAAGGAGTTTGTTCATTAAACAATCCGACAGAGGCAAAGCAGCTGAACAGTTGGATGAGAGAAAGTAGCAAAGTCATTGAAGAACCAGCAAAGAAATATCAGGAGGTGAATGCGTTTAAATCAGCACACGGAGCCAGATGGTATATACCCAAGGGTATTAAAGGAATTAGCTGCAAAACTCTTAACCATTATCCATTATGTTCAACTGTTCCTGGAGAACAGGGGTGGCCCCTGGTGACTGGTACAGGATTTTACCAAAAGGAAAATTATAGACCAATTAGCTTAACAACAGTTCCAGGTGAAATTCTGCATCTAATAATCAGAGGGGCTATTAGTTGGGGTTCTGTGCGTATGGAGGAGGGGGGAATTATGATATGTATGCAAGAGGTAGAAAATGCATCAAATTCAAATCTATTACCCATTTGCGGTGGGGATAGCTAAGCATTTAGAAGAGACAGCAGTCCAAGGGAACCTAGATAAATGAGCTGGTGATGGGCAAAGGGGAATATCACAATATTGAACAAAGGTAAGTGTGGAGTAGCCCTCATGGGTAATGACTTTTACAAATGAGTGCAAAATGGGATGCTTGAGGCTGTGGACAACAGTAATGCAGAGAGGGACCCAGAGTGCAAAGGTTGATGAAAAATTAAAAATGAGTATTCATGCAAAAACAATTGCTAAAAATCATAGACAGAATCTTTTGATGGATCATTTTGAGCAGTGCACAATAAGAAGGGTAGAGGGAAACAGTACTATAAATCCGGGTTCTCAAACTGGGGCTCGGGACCCCTCAAAGGGTTGTGAGGTTATTACATGGGGGGGTCACAAGCTGTCAGCCTCCACCCCAAACCCCACTTTGCCTCCAGCATTTATAATGGTGTTAAATATATATAAAAAGTGTTTTTAATTTAGAAGGGGGGTTGCACTCAGAGACTTGCTATGTGAAAGGAGTCACCAGTACAAAAGTTTGAAAATTACTGCTATAGATTAACAAGGATAAACAGGACTGTGGAGGGAATGACCTAATCAGTCAGAAAAGGACAAGGGAAATAAACATGCAAGGCCTGGAAAATTGGAGGGTGCAAGGCATAGTCTGGTGATGTGTAGATGTAACCGTCCATAAAGGAATGCTGCTTAAGAGGAGAGAATCTGGTACCATTAGTTAGCAACGAGAGGCCTGTATGCCTAAGGCCGAGCCTAGTCGCTGGGTAAGACATGACTTAGTTCACACTTGGAATGGCTGAGAAGATTTTAGCTGTCTTCACTGTCCAAAAGAACAGTGTTTAAAACAGATTGCCGAACCAGTTTATAACCCGCTTGGTTCCCTGACCACACAGTGTGGCTAATTAATAGGCAGCAGGTTTAAAACCAACATAAGGAAATACTTCTTCACACAACACAGTCAACCTGTGGAACTAGTTACCAGGGGATGTTGTGAAGACTCAAAAATAGCTGGGTTCAAAAAAGAATGAGAAGTTTATGGAGGATGGGTCCATCAATGGCTGTTAGCCAAGAAGATCAGAGACGCAACCCTCTGTTCCGGGTGTCCCCAGGCCTCTGACTGCCAGATGTTGCGAATGGATGACAGGATGGATCACTTGATGATTGCCTTGTTCTGTTCGTTCCCTCTGAAGCATCTGGCACTGGCCACTGCCAAAGTCTGGCCCAGTCTGGCCGTTCTCATGTTCAACTGGCTGCAGTTGTTTGGTCTGTGTTTACACAGTTTTTCAGCATGGTTCTGTGGCCAGTGAAGAGGAAGATGGAAGCAAGTTCAATTGAGTTTGAATATCAGGAAAGCGTTTGCTGGCAAGATCGCATGAGAAGGGAACCAGCTTCAGAAAGAGAAGTTGAAATCACAACTGCGTGGGGCAAGATTGCATTATTCAGATCCAGCCCTGAGCGGGCAGTTTCAACTAGTTCCCATCTTCTGAGTGAGCTGGACCAGTAACAGCATATTGTACCAGTTCTCCACATTCTGTGCTGACAGACTGACTGCTAACTTCAGGGCAGGATGCAAGAGGCTTATTGGTATCTTCTGAGCCCCAAATAGCCTACAGCTCGTCTTGCCAGCCTCCCTCCTCCTTTCTGATTGTCCTCAATAGCAACATGAGAACGAATTTTCTCCAGTGGGTACAGCTTTCAGGAGCTAGAGGCAGGATATTCCTATAACAGGCCTTCTGTTCTTGAATTCACACCCAACACAAATGCATCCAATCCTGAGCCTGGTCATGTTCAGAAAATGGCATTCCGTGTACCTCTTTGTCCAGGCTGTCTTGCTAACTTTAGTCTCTGGACATTCATCTTACTGGGAAGGTTTTCTTCATCTTTGTGTGTTTTGAATTTTAACCTAAGCCATGTAAAATACACCCACGTGCTTGTGATACATGGGTACATGATAATGCTGCAGCGATGGGTGCCTGTAGAAGTAGTCATGGAAGCTTTGGTTGGGGTGGAGAAAAGAGGAAGTGAAGGAGAAATTTTATATCCAACACTTCACTCCTGTAGGCTGCTGGTTGGACACAGATCAAGATTATAGCTGGAGGCACGGATATCTGTGGGTAGCTGGGCTTCCTATTTTGATGTTGTAGTGGGCTGCGCCTATCAAAATATTTAGGACCCACTCATCTCTGCTTAGCAGCCCAGCTTCAGAAGTGTTTGTTGGCCATGCTGAAGCCAAAGCAGTGCATCACACGCTCAAGACATTGGCAACCAATTAACGCCAAAGACTGCATTGCTAAAGGGAAATGCCATGGTAACAGGAATGCAAACATGTTGAAAATAGCATTTGAGGAGTGATTCTAAAGATGCAAGGGGGTAGTACACTTACTTAAATGCCAGTTTGTATACTAATTGCTGATCTGTTTTCTTAACTACTTCCACATTTTATCTGAATCCTTTCTGGATTTGCAAGAAATTATCTGGGTCCCAAATTAACCATTTCATTTTTTTAAAATGGAAATGTCAACATTTCTAATTTCCAAACTTAATTGTTTAGTTTAGTTTGCTAATCAAAGGATGGATGGCCTGGTTGTTAAGGGTTTGGGACACCAGAGAGCTGAGTTCAACTCCTGGTTTTGCCACAGACTGCCTGTGTTGACCTTGGTCAAATTATCTAATCTCTCTGTATCCGTTCCCAAGCTATACAATAGGGACAGTTTCTCCACTCTTTGTCTGCCTTCTCTGTTTAGAAGCTCTGAGAGACAGGGACTTTCTCTGACTAGATATATTCCTAGCACAATGGGGCCCTGTAAGGGTCCGGTGCTGGGGCTTGTCTCTCTCGGGTGCAGCGGGGAGCCAGGGTGCCTCACTACACAGCAGCAAGCTGTCCAGGGCTCAGACCCTTCAGCAGGGGCTGAGCAAACACAGTATATAAGCCCAGGCCCTTGGGCAGGGCAGGGCAGCAAGCAGTTCAGGCTCAGGCCATCCAGCAGGGCTGAGTGAACACAGGTAAGGGTCAGACCCTCCGGCAGGGGCTGAGCAGCGAGTTAAACAGTATAAAGGGGCCTTCTCAGGCCAGGAGGGAGGGGGAGTCTGCCACCCATGGAAGGGTGGCAGGGGGAAAGCAGGCCCTCCCACTCCACTGCGTTCCAGCCCGGGGCCCTAGCAGCGGCAAGGGTTCGCTGCAGTCAGTGGGAAATCCTGGCCGCAACACACTGACATTGGTTCGGCGTCCCCTGGAGCCAGACTAAGGTCAGCTTCCCCCGGGCCACTTCCAATCTCCCCCTCTCTAGGCACCTGTCTCTCGCCGGCATCGTCAGGTGGGTCCCAGACCATGGGCTCCTCAGGGTACCGGGCGTAGGGGAGCTCAGGCAGCTCCTCTGGATACCGGGCGCAGGGAAGCTCAGGCAGCTCCTCGGGATACCGGGCACACTCAGCCAGCGCTCCACAGGGTAGCGAGTATAGGGTAGGCTGGGCCCGGCGGGAGCTCAAGCACCAGCATCTGTCCTTTCCAGCAGCCTGCACCTAACTGAGCGCTGGGGCTGGGCCTTTATACTTCCCCGCCTGTCCCCGCCCCTGGATTTCTGGGGGGCGAGGACAGGCTGTGGTGGCTCCACCCACTCCAGCGTCAGTTCTGGCCCGTCCCTCTCAGGCGCGGCGGGGAGCCAGGGCGCCTCACTACAGGCCCTGATCTCTTGGGCGGGTGGGGGGGTCTCTTAGTACTGCTGAAATGCAAATAACTGATAATATCAGTTGCAATCTGACATCAGTCCCAGTTTGTTCCCCTGTTACTATAAAGCAAGGCCAGCCAGCGACACTGTGGGACTTGAGTGTCTAGCCTGGAAAAGGCTTCTCTCCCTCTACCCATGATGGGGAGAGTAGGGTTTCACAGATGAACAGATCTTGGGGTGGAGGGGTGAATATGGATCAACTCCCCTCTGTTTCATGGGGAAAGACACTGAAGCTTGCCAAGGTCCAATATAACTGGTGCTAGCTACTACTCGCTACAGATATAATATGAATGGGGGTGGGGCGGTAGGTATTTGATCATATGTTTGTAAGCAAATTCCTATAAAAATCCACTTTAATTCATAGTGCAATAAATGTTGAGATTTTAATGTGTAGGGTTAGGGTGGGTTATTTTCCAAACTGCAGTCAGTCAAAGTATCCAAAATGCCACATTTCAGATTTATGATCTCCCTTCCTGGCTTTCATTGTCTGTTTCTCTTGAGGAAATCAAATCAAAATGGTATAAAGTATAATTCTGCTGTATATAATGCATGTGATTTGCCTCTTTAATTTTAACCTTTTAATCTGCCTTAGGCTAGTAGCACAGAATCCTATTCCTCTTTGTTCCTTGACATGGCAGCAATGATAATCAGACTCTATTGTCTTGCTTGGGTTTCTTCTGTTCATTCTCCAAAGTATTTCTGGAAACATTGAGGGTCCTCAGTGCTACCACCCTGACCTTGCCACCTGTCCATCCTAGATATTAAGAGAGTGTAAAGAACACTTGATACCCCCTACCAGCCTGGGTAAGAAACTCTTCTCCTAATAAAGGGAGACCTTTCACAGTGCAATGGTCTGCAAGGTTTCTGCTGCTGAGCAATGGTTTCTGCAGTACGGGGCAAATTATCACTCACTTTCACCTCTCTTAAGTGAGCTAATTGTGAAGTAAGCAACACACTAGCTTCCGACACTGCTTTTCAGTTTCCCATTTCCTGCATCCCTCTGTCAGGCTTCAGGGCAATGCCCAGAGACAACACTTGCTACTCTGGTGGATGACCAACCTTCTCCTCTCCAAGAACAAGGGAAGTGCATCCACACACTTCCAAGGCTTTTGATGCTGTCGATTCCCAAATTCTCCAAGAGCCTGCAGAGTGAATGAAATTGCCCTGAAATCACTCAGGTCCTTCCGCTCAGAGCAAATCCGGAAGATTATTCATAGCTTTCTTTAAGGCCAAAATCACATGCAGAGGTGATTTTTCTGTATCTGGGCCCCTCGTGTTCAGCATCTTGTAGGACCGAGCCCTAGACATCCCCGGATGTTAACTCTTTGCCCTATCTAGGGAAGGGGAGGGTGGTGGGTTTTTCTAATAGGATGAGATGATAGGGAAGGTCTCAATCCTTTGTAAGCTACGGAGTCTCTCAGTGATACTGATGACATGTCAGTTCAGATTTGATTGTTCTAAGTGGCTTTCCTATTTCTAGTAATGTTCCTAGAGGGTCTGATCCAGAACCCACTGAAATCCATGGCCTTTGGATCAGGCCTGTAGAGAGAGAACTTGCTAGGATACACTGCAGAAGACAGATTTTCAAGGAGCTTTATGGAGCTAGGTGAGTTTCAGTGGGCATTGGGCACCCTGCACCCACAGGCTGCTTTGGAAATCTCAGCCAGAATAAACACAGCAGCCAATAACACTATTTTCTTCATCTCACAAGTGCCTAACCGACAATCACTATTGTATTTTGCATCAGCACAAGACCCTGCTCGCTGCCCGCATGCTTTCAGTCACTCTTGTTGCTTTAAATAAATAAAATGGGATTGGGCAAAGCAAGTTGGGAATGAAATAGTGAACAAACGGCCCTATGAAATGTTACTGTAAGCAGCGTACTTGGACCCCGAGACGGTGCTGAGGCGCAGCACAATGTCCGGTATGGTGTGAAACTGCTTACTACAGCAATGGGTCTTACCAGTATTTCCCCCATGGTTGTCTGTCATCAGGGCTGCCCTGGGTGAGGGGCGCAAATGGGGCAATTTGCCCCAAGCCCCCATGAGAATATAATATATTCTATAGTTTTGCAACAGGTTTTATGGAAGGAGACCCGGAAATTGCTTTGCCCCAGGCCCCTTGAATCCTCTGGGCGGCCCTGTCTGTCATCACTTAAAAGCATACCACACACTGTGTCATTACTGTATTACTGATCATTTATGAGATTACAAGGCTCTCATATAATCTCTCCTTGTTCTTGAAAGACGCACAAAAACCTTACTTGGGTCCCAGTTAAACATGTACTTAATTACTTTGCTTAAAGTTAAGCATGTGCTTATGTATTCTTGATTTCAGTGGGATTTAAACACATGCTTTTCTGAATAATGATGGATTTAGCAGGGGTGTGATTTCCTGAAAGCACTCCTTACAAGTATTATTCATATTAGAAGTAGAGTCGATAATTTTGCAGTGAATTTGGAATTAATGGAACTACTTTTTCTGATCAGGGAATATTTGTTTCCTCCAATTAATTGTCTGAATTTCTTTGACAAAGATTTCAAATCTCACATTATGGGTTGTTTATGAATATTCAGAATTTGAGTTGCAACAGCCTATACTCCAAATATGAACACTTGGGTTCACCAATTTTAAATTATTTTCCATAAATGTACAAGGAACAACTTGAAATTCCCTTTCCACAAACATTTTTGTCCCTAAACCTCAGTGGTTTGAAATTTTACGGAAAGGAAGCATATGTGAGGCGTAAACATAGTTTAATGGGATCGTATCTTAAATAAAGGTTTGCAGAATCAGAGCTTTAATAGGACAAGTCTAAACTACAAGGTTAGGCCGACCTAACTGTGCTGCTCAGGGTGTGAAAAATTCGCACCCCAGAGTGATGCAATTAAGCCAACCTAAGCCCCAGTGTAACCACTGCTAGGTTCTTTCGTTACCCTAGCTGCCACCTCTCAGATGTGGATTTACTGCAGCAATGGAAGAATCCTTTCTGTCACTGTAGTGAGCCTCTATACCATGGATGCACGGCTGCAGATGCGCTGTTGTAGTGTTTCTAGTGTAGACATACCCATAGTCACGTTAAAAAACAGCAAATTGATTTAGTTACATTAAAAATAAACAAACTAGATTTGCAGAGATGTTGCTCCAATGCAAAAAGGATGTTAATTATATGAATAATTAGATCCAGTTTTTTATTGTATTTGTAATGCAGGGGTGCCTTGGGGATCTAGTTATGGATTAAGGCCTCCTTTGTGCTAGGTGCTATGTAAATGTAGTCCAAAAAGACTGGAGAAAGGACTCAGAGCTTTGGTATGAATTATTTATGATTGTATTCTAATAATTCAGGCAATTATTACAAACGGATTGTAATGATGAGTTATTATTTTTTAGAATAGATGTCTTTGGTTTTAAAAAGAAAACAGCTGACAGAGAGATCTGAAGGTTTGTTTGAGGGTATCTGTAAAAGTTCTCCAGCTGTGCCAAAGGTAAACTTGAAAGGTAAAAGTGAGCCAGAGAGAGAATGGGACACAGGGGATTTGAGGGCCGGGGGCTAACAGGGAAACATGACTTTCTCAAGAAGAAGAATAAGGATTAATTAGAACTTAGAGGTAATGAATGAGATAGCAGGGTTAGCCTTCGCCCATATCATGGCACACAATGAAGCTTAGAGAAAAGCAGCATTCATTAGTTTAAAAAAAAATTACGGTTTCATTAATATTCGCTCCTTTAAGTTATGTTCACAGCTAAGGCAAGTTGACCTGAATATTGGCACCTCATTTTTCACTGTTTGCCTGCTCGTGTGTTGTGTAACACCTCTGGCAGCCTGCTGTTATATTTTTGCACCTGATGAGTTTTCTTAACATTTTTAATCTGTGTGAAATACTTCTCCACATTACCCTAGTGATCTTGTATAAAAATGCCACAAGGCGCCGAAACTGCAAAGCACATTTACAAAGATAATGGTGTGATAAACACTCCTATAGATTTACCAACACATCTCTATTTCGTTCCAGAAAACAGTAAATTTGCAACATGCATGTTTTCGTTCTGTATCATCAGAGCTAAAAGCCTTTTCTGGTTCTGAGTCACTGTCAGCCAACTATATCAATGACTATGAAGTTTCTTGTGTGGATGGTCTCATGATTAAGACACCACATTGAGACTCAAGAGATCTGGCTTCAACTCCTGGCTCTGCTACAGACAGACTTACATGCTCATGGTTACACACCATCTCTCTCTGCTCCAGTTCTCCATCTGTAAAATAGGGGAAAATAAAAACTCCCTCTCTCCACCCCTTGGTTTGGTTTATTAAACTGTAAATCTCTCCAGGGCCAAGGGTTTTTCTTATGTGCACAGGCATCACCTACTACAATAATGCCTTGATCTCTGTTTCGGATCCTAGGTTTTACGGCAATAAAAAAAAATACAAACAGCAGTAAAAATGGTGTAAATTGGCTCAATTGACTTCATTGGAGCTATGTTGATTTATACCAGCTGAGAATCTAGCCTATATTTACTTGACAAGTGGTTAATATCTTTTTAATACCTTCATGCTTGCCCAGAAACTAGAACTTGGCCTTCTATATATCAGATTCTGTCCTCCTGAGATTATAGCTGTTAATTCTGCTCACCTACATCTATACTGCTCCTCTGAGGCATCTTTAAAGCACAAGTCCTTCACAAAGTCACACTGGGAGGGAGGGAGTTTCTCTAAGGCTGGTAGAGTACAATGATGTGGTTTAGTATTTAAATCTTTACATCTTTACATCAATTTACATCTTCCAAAACTTGTGAGCGAGACTTTTGCCTGGGCATTGGCGTTGATGGAATTACTCACTGTAAATAAACGATCCAATTAATTCAATCCACTTTTTTGCAGTTTGTTTGGGGGCTGATCCAGACTTCTGCAAATGTATCTTCATAAGTCTTCAAATAGTGTAATTACGTTTCTGCCTATTGGTTGGCAACTGTTCACCTAGGCTGTGTCTACACTGCAGACCTTACAGTGGCACAGCTGTACTGCGGAAGCTATAAGGTCTCTTGTATAGTTGCTCTATGCTGAAGGAAGAGAGCTCTCCTGCTGGCATAATTAAACCGCCCCCAATGAGTGACGGTAGCGATGTTGGCAGGAGGGTGTCGCTCACCAACACAGGGCTGTTCACACCAGCACTTTTCTCAGTGAAACTTGTGTCAGTCTAGGGTTGTTGTTTGTTTTTTTGTTTTTTTTAACACTACTAACTGACACAAGTGCTAGTGTAGACAAAACTTAAGACTATTATCTGCCATTCACTCATGGTGAGCAATTGGTCACATGGAGTTTCTGCTTCCTTATTGCATGACTGTAACCTATTAAACAGAACAATAGTGAATAGTGGATCAAATACTGAATGATAGATCAGATCTATCATTTCCAAATTTAGAATTTCTGACAAAATTCAATTTTTCAGTGGGAGGTGGAGAGAACCCTTAAATTTTTTGTCCAGCTCTAATTTCTAGTACAGATTTTCAAACAAATATTTGTCATGACAATTGGTGAAACTTTTCAAACTGATAAATGTTTTCATGCATAAACTAGCAGACATCTGGATTCTTGAAAACAAGTGATAAGATGAACTCAAATTTGGGTTAGAATTGGTTATACTTGTAATCCTAAACTCCAAAGAAAAAAGAAACAACCTGCTGTCACTCTATAAAATGTTTTTCCTTTACTGTTGTCCTTTGGCTACAAGTCAAGTCAATGAAAAAAACTTCCCTTCAGATCCTCACTGGTCAAAACTGACGTAGTTCCAGCTAATGGAGGGCTATGCCACTTGCTGGGAATATGCCCCTTTATGTTTACAGGAATGTTAAAATTGCTCCATCTTAACGTTTCACACACAGTAATGGGGCCCATTTTCAGGAGGTGTGTATGAGTTTTTTTTGAAAGCTGTACCAGCTTTCTAAGTAAACTAATTGTAACTCATTCTAATGAACTGCTTGTTATGGGGTTGCTTAACCTATATGATTTTGTGCTGTTCTAGCTATTAGCAACCTGATGTTAAATGGATTTAACTTTTGTTGCGCCTATGTTGACTTAACTACTGGGCAAGTAAATAGTGCTGTACAGATTTTACTCAGGATCAATCTGGGATATTTTTTTAAGGCCCTAAATGAAGGAAACAAACCCTCTCACAATTCACTTTCTTTCAGTTTGCCTTATTAGACTTTCCTTCGATACTGGAGTATATATTTTTTTCCAGTGTGGGATGCCCACGAAGCTGGTTTGCCAATGTGGTAATTGGTGTCGTGCCGTGCTAATCTGGCTCACTGCTTTCAAAGTATCTCCCTAGGTGTTTGGTTCATGGAGTGAATTGATATGGGCACCTATTTAAAAAAAAAAAAAGAAAAGAAACCTGAATGGGGGGAGGAGGAACTGTTCCCACGGCTTTTCACACATAGCTTCTGTTGCTATGGTAATCACTGTCTGTACATGTTCAAAGCAACAGCTTCATTCAGAGTTTTGCATTCAAGCACTTTAGATCATTCTGTTTTGGGGTGTGGAGGACAGAAATTTTCCCCAAACTGTGTGTGAGCGAGATCACTTACTTACTTTATTGGCTGGGTCCTTGCTTTGAGGGAGCTCACAGTCTGTGTGTTTGTACAGCACCCAGCACAATAACATTTTTAGCTCACTGGGGCCTCCAGGCGATGCAGATTTAATAATAATAATAGACAGGCTGGGAGGGGGAGTGAGAATAATAGGCAGTTACACAGACTGAGATACTTGTGGGGTGTGAGAAAACATCTCAGACCCAAAACTCTCTACAACATGCTCTGAAGCTACTGGAGTGGGAGAAAATCTTTCTTTTTTTGTTAATCTCAGAGACATCCTAGGCACACTAGCCAGTCATGCTTATAAAGACAGCCACAGCACGCTCAAGAGACCCTGAGAAGGCAGAAGGGCAAATCACTAGGGCTTCATATTCATATAGGGGCTGTTCCTGCTGAATCAAGGCCATACAGTCTCTCTGGAATCGGGTACATAGAGCTTGTTGCACTCTGGCCCTGTTTCAGCAAAGCACTTAAGCATGTCCTTGAAGTTAAGCGGGGCCTTTAGGAACATGAGATTTCACAGTTTCCTCTCCAGCACATGGGTCTGCTGTGCACCAGTTGGGTTGGTGGTCTCCCGCCTCAGAGGTGGCTGAACTTCAGTTGCTCTGTATATATGTTACATCCCTATAAAATACTTAAAGGAGAGAGGACTTGTGTAAATAAGGAATCATTTATCCCAACGAAGGTACTGCACCAGTTTAGGATTTAAGAAAATAAGAAAACTCCGTAGTTTCTAAGGCTCTTACCTCCCTTTGTAACATGATTTCAGGAAACCTTCGTGCTTCTTTAGTGGAAGTTTTCTGCAGCCAAACACCCTGAAGTGTTGGTTTTTAAGCTTTTCCAACTAACAAGACATATCGTGCTTAAAAAGTATACTCTGCCTCCACTGTATGATCTGGCAAGTGCTAGCATTCAACCTTTGAGGACCATGGTGTTTTTCTAAATTCAGCTGGATCAACTGTTCACAAAAGAGAAGTTTCTTGGCACAGCTAAGAGAAAAACATAGATAATCCCCACTGCATGTTTGCATTACAACTGGCATCTATTTAGAGTGGGTATTGGGAAACCCTAGCCCCCAGTGCCAAAGGGGTTAATGTAGTTGTCACTACAAGCATCTGAATTAGGCAATACATATCTGAGTTTAAATCATGCCTCAAATATGGACTTAACTAATTGAAAGTATTTGGGGTTTCAATCCACACTTCCTTTCTCTTGACACTGCCTGTTTCAGTCTCTTGAATGTTTTCTAATTACTTTTTTGTAGAAATCAAAGAATTGCATGACCGGAGTGCTTGATTCCAGCATGTAGGGCCATGCAAACTCTTTGGTTCAAACCATAACATTACTCGAAGTCTGCCTTGATTTGAATCTGACCTGCTGTTACTCCTTGCAATGTTCACTGGTGCCCATTCATTGCTTCTAGAAGCCTTTTGCTATTTTTCATTCTTTCTCTGTAGATCTGCAATATTTTCAAGCTGCTTTATTCTCTGAGTTTGAGAATGGCTTATTGACACACATGCTGCCGTGTTTTCCTGTGCCCTTGATGGGCAGAATCTAGCTCATGTAATTAGAAGAGTAGGACACAGTCACCCACAGACAACAAAAGAAAATGCCATTCAGGATAAGCTCTTGATGATGCAGAGAACTGACCATTCTGTCAAGGTTTAAATAGCTCTGTGGATCTCTGTTGTTTCTGGAGTCATTTGAATCTTCCACAAGTTCAGTAGCAAATATTTTCCCATTGTTTAACTGTTCCAATCAAATAAAAAAGAAATATTTATTTTTGCTGCTTTTCTACCTGCCTCCCCACTGCAGAGTGAAGAGTTTTATGTCCTATTTAAATAGAACTGTGTGACATGTTTCTTTCTTTCTTTCTGAGGGCGGGGGGAGGCGAAGAAATATCATTTCTCCGTGGAGCTTTCTTAAACTGGAAGCCAGCTTATAAGGAAGTGTGGATAATGTCGGTGCTGTGCGGTTGTTTGCGTTGGAAAAGATAGCAAAACTTATAGTAAGCTCTGAGTCTGATGCTGAAATGGTGGGATGGAAAACTACAAATACATTGTACATCGTCTCATCATAGAAATGTAGGACTGGAAGGCACCTTGATAGGTCATCTAGTCCAATCCCCTGCACTGAGGCAGGACTAAGTATTATCTAGATCATCCCTGAGTGGTGGTTGTCTAACCTGTTCTTAAAAACCTCCAGTGATGGAACTTCCACAACCTCCCCAGGCAATTTATTCCAGTGCTTAATTCCCCTTACAGTTAAGAAGTTTTTAAACTCAGATCTCCTTTGCTGCAATTTAAGCCCATTACTTCTTGCCCTATCCTCAGTGGATAAGGCGAACAATTTATCATCCTCTTTATAACAATCTTTTTTTGTACTTGAAAATTGGTATCCTGTCCCCCTTCAGTCTTCTGTTCCCCAGACTAAACAAACACATTTTTTTAAAATCTTCCCTCATAGGTCATGTTTTCTAGAACTTTAATCATTTTTGTTGCTCTCCTCTGGACTTTCTCCAATGTTTGTCAAAATCTTTCCTGAAATGTGGTGCTCAGAACTGGACATAGTACTCCAGCTGAGGCCTTATCAGTGCTGCGTAGAGTAGACTAATTACTTTTTATGTCTAGCTTACAACACTCCTGCTAATACATCCCAGAATGATGTTTCTTTTTTTTCCCCAACAGTGTTACTGTTGATTCATATTTAGTCTGTGATCCACTATAACCCCCAGGTCCTTTTCTGCTGTACTCCTTATTAGGTAGTCATTTCCCATTTTATATTTCTGCAATTCATTATTCCTTCCTGAGTGTAGTACCATGCATTTGTCCTCACTGAATTCCATTCTATTTATTTCAGACTACTTCTCCTGTTTGTCAAGATTATTTTTGAATTCTAATCCTGTCCTCCAACGGGCTTGTAACCCCTCCCGTTTTGGTATCATCTGCACACTTTATATGTGTACTCTGCCATTTTTCAAAATCATTTATGAAGATATTGACTAGAACCAGACCCAGGGCAATATGTCCATGAAGCTTGACTGAGCCATTGATAGCTACTGTCTGAGTATGCTTTTCCAACCAGTTGTGCACCCGCCTCATAGTAAGTTTTTCTAGGCTATGAGAAAAGCATGAGAGAAGTAGCAAAAGCCTTACTAAAGTAAAGATATGTCACATCTGCTGTTCTCCCCTTATCCACAAGACTTGTTACTCTGTCAAAGAAGAATATTAGATTGCTTTGACATGATTTTTTCTTGACACATCCATGTTGACTTTTACTGATCATCTTATCTTCTAGGTGCTTACAAATTGATTTTGATTATTTGCTCGATTATTTTTCCAGGTATCAAAGTTAAGGGGAATGGTCTATAATTCCCTGGGTTGTCCTTATTCCCCTTTTTATAGCTAGGAACAATACTAGCCCTTTTCCGGTCCTCTAGAATCTCTCCTGTCCTCCACAAGTTCTCAAAGATAATCGCTAATGGGTCAGAGATCTCTTATGCCTGTTCCTTAAGTATGTTAGGATGTATTTCTCAGGTCCTGTTGACTTTGAGACATCTAAATTTGTTGTTTTCTTATTCCCTGTTCCCTTGACTGGATTAATGAGAACATCACCTGCACCCCCAATTCCTTCATCCTCAGTCCCAGAGCCCTGTAGTCATTTCTGATCTGCTCAAGGTCAAATATTGCAGTATCATTAGTGCCCCTGTGGATAAACAGCATGGGTTAGTAATCAGAGGACTGGATGATGCTTGGCAATTCTTCCATAACGTCTTGGATATGGGCCCCTGGCGGGCAGCACACCTCCTGGAAAGCCAAGTCCATTTGGCAGATGGATGCCTCCATCCCCCTTAGAAGGGAGTCACTAACCACCAGCACCCTTCGGAGTAGAAAGTTTCTCCTCCTGCACCTTTTGGGGGAGATCCTTCATCCCTTGTTGCCAGGGCAACATAACATTGTTGTTGTTTTTTTTAAATCTCTGTGTCCAATGGATTGGGAGCATGGCTGGAGCACTGCCTCTTGCCAGAAGTAATCAGTAGCCAGGTTCTTCCCTGTGAAGGAGCCATTTCCTCCTCCCTTTGTGGTGCTACTACAGTCCTCTCTGGCAGGATTGCTGCCTCAACCTTGGATTTCAATGAATTCTTCATGTACACAGATGCCATCTCCCCCTGTAGCTATCCCACCCGCTTCCTCAGAGATTCTACCAGTAGGCATCCCTAACACTGGCTGATCTCTTCAGTCTGACTTTCTATGACAGGGGGAATGCTGGCTATAATATCTGCAAATACACACTAGGACCTAGGTAGAGGCATCCGTGGTCAGGTTCTCTGTCTGCTTACAGGTGCAAGAGGAGAAGCCAAGAGCAGTGTTGGCACTGGCGTTGCAGTCTTCTGAAATCATGCTGATCTCATGCTCTCTTCCTGCTACAAAGGCCCCAGTTTACTGTCCTTTGCTTCCTACTTCCCCTTGGTCACTAAGGGTACATCCACACTATCCGCTGGATCGGTGGGTAGCAATCAATCTATCGGGGATCGATCTATCGCATCTCATCTAGATGTGATAAATCAATCCCCGAACGCTCTGCCATTGGCTCTGAAACTCCACCAGGGCAAGAGGTGGAAGCGAGTCAAGGGGGAGCTGCAGCCATCGATCTATGCCATGAGGATGGGAGGTAAGTTGATCTAAGATACGTTGACTTCAGCTACTCTATTCTCTAGCTGAGGTTGCATATCCTAGATCGATGCCTCCCCTCCCTCTCCCCCCACCTCCCAGTGTAGACCAGGCATTAGTGTCTGGCTTTCTGATCCCTTTTTCCCTACCTCAGCCCTGCCCCCTCACTAACGCACATGGGAAGGGTGATCAAAGGACAGGAGGCTAGAGTCTTGGCTGTGCACACTCAGCTAGCAGCTACTAGGCCTCTGGTCCTCACTCCCACACAATCCACAACACATTGTACACACTGTAAACTTTTAAGCGAGCCAAAAGCACTTACATTCACTAAAACAATTCCTAAGAAATTGATTCCTAGCCCAGTGTGGTATGAGATATACTAAGATGAATCCTGCTAATATACGAGAATTGCTGACATGACATAAGTGATGCCCTTTCACCCTTGCTAGTATTCCTTCCAGAATGTCTACCACAGCTGAGAGGAAGGATAGTTTAGTTCTAAAGCACTGATTTGAGATCCAGACAAAATGACTGGGCTCAACTCCCTGCCCTACCAGACTTCCTCTGTGACCTTGGACAAGTTTTTTTCATAGATAAGGCCAGAAGGAACCACTGTGATCATGTAGCCTGACCTCCCTTATAACACTGCCCATAGAACTTCCCTGAAATAATTCCCCTTAGAAGTAGAGCATAACCTCTTGAAAAACATTCATTCTTGATTTAAAAATCGCCAGTGATGGAGAATCCACCATGACCCTTGGTAAATTATTCCAGTGGTTATTTACCGTCACTGTCAAAAAAGTGTGCATGGTGTTTCCAGTCTGAATTTGTGTTGCTTCAGTTTAACACACTCCAATGTTTGGAAGCTGAATTATTTAATCTCTCTGTACCATGGTTCCCCGTCTGTCAAAATGGTATAATAGAACTTCCCTACTGCACGGGGATGGTGTTGTGCAAATGTTTCACAGTTATTATGTATTCATCCACACAAGAAATTCCTGTTGCATGAATTGGAGGCTTTTCCACATGTTCTGTACTGATGTAACAGAGCAGAGAAACATGCTCCCTTTACTTTTCTTAAACAAAACAACCCCCACTCCCAAAAAACTACTGCCCTTAAACAACAAGCAACTTTCCCATAGTCTGAAACGTTCCGAACCATTACCCAGTGTCAATGATTGTCGGAAAAATTCCATATGAACCTCAAACTTGACTAGTTAAGTGGAGAATGCGCTTCCTGGCTCTTCGTTTGGACTGTGTCTATGTTGCTTGGCAAACTTACTTGATGGTAAAGGAATTTTTTTAAGATCCATAAAAATGGCATAGTACATGACCTAAAGGAACTGGAATTAGGGTGGAGGTATTTGTCATTCCTTTACATTTTCCCTATCTAGACAAGTACAAGCAGAGGCTGGAGGACATAAGGAGTGAGACCAATTAGCATTTGAGTGAGTAATTTAAAAGCATGTATCGTTACAAGCATTTCACAATATATTCCGTTAGAATGGCAATCAGTGACGATGTGGTATCCATTTCTGTTCTGCTGTAACTGTTCAGTACAATCTGCAGTACAATCCCCTTGTGTGTTTGAAAGCTTGGCCATCTCCTCATTTAAATCTTTAATGTAGGAGCACAGAGTGCCCCCATTTAACTCAGAACTGTGACCTTTTTCTACACTCATTCTCCAGATAATTATCCCATTCAGGACGATCCTGATGCAGCCCTGCTCTGCCTTTCACATAGTTATTTTATATGGAATAACCTGATTCTAGAGAGTTAACAGGCCCAGGAGTCAAATTGCATGGACTAAATCCATAAATGCTCTGAGATCACAAGGAATGAACTTGGCCCATTGTCTTTGAGGTTTCTTATCTGAATAATAAAAATCTTTTAACGGTAAGAATTGCATTGCTTTCAAAAACACAATGACCTAGATTTTTGCAAGTAACCCGTGACTTGGGGCACTTTAACAATTGAGTGCCTAAACTGAGCTCTTGTAAAGGGACCTAATTCATCAGAAAGTGCTCAGCACCCATTCTCTGAAAATCAGGCGCCTTTAAGGTGTCGCAAGAAGGTACCTGGAATCACTAGTCACATTGGTCGCTCTTAGCCCAGGTTTCTTTCCAGTGTGCCATTTCTGTTGCAGCCTGGAAACTAAAAATGTGGAGATGCCCATTCCAGTGTGTCAGTCCCAGGGCCAAAGTCAGCACTAGCCTACACCCCATGTCACCCCAATGATTTCAGTGGGGCAACGGAGGTGTAACACCTGGGCTTGGAGAGTGTAAATAGGATTGGCACCAAAAGCCTAACAGTTTTATTTCTAAACCCTGTCAACCTGCCAGCTTAAACCTTGTTAGGGAGCCTAATGCAACTTCAACTTTAAAAATAGGTATCGCTTACTACCCTGTGCCCATAGAGGCAGCTGTGCCTCAATGGAGACTTTCCCTGTGGGAAGCAAGGTGGCAGCATCACCAATGAGCAGCGACTTTAAACACTGGCTGAGGCTCCATAAGGATGCCTGTTGAATCAGAAAATCTTCCTAAGCCCTTGTGTGGGGCTGGGCCATCGTCATGCACTCTATGGTGTGCACTGGCTGGCTCTGGGCTCCACAGCAAAATAGGGGTTGCAAGTACTTGCTTTGCTGTGCCCTGTTCTAGGAGAGAAGTTCCTGCTTCCAGAGAACTGCAGGCTGGGTTCTGCTGGCAGAACTCCAGCAGCAAGCGTGGCCCACAGCACCAACCTTTGTACTTGCAGCATCTGATGCTGCTTTTCAAACAGTTTTTGCCACAGCTGTTTCCTTGTTACAGCCGTGACTTGGATATGCCAAAGGCACCAATGCAGAATGCCATTGACATTGGTAAAATAGAACCAAAGGAACTGGAGGTCCTATTATCACTGGGCTCCACCACCTCAACTGACCTACATCCAAAGCAACTGTTTTCAAAAGGAATGCATTTAGATGTATTGCAGCTTCCTAACTACCTGCGCACAATGATTCCATAGCACTATGTGAGAACTCTTCCCACTGTTTTGTATCCCATGTTGCGACGTTAGGATATAAGTCTCTGGGTGATGGTGGTGGTTTTTTTGTTTTGTAAAATAAAATCTTACTGGGCCAGAACCTCTGCTGGCATAAATGTGTGCAGCTCCACTGAAATCAGCTGGTGTCACTATAACGATCAGGGCCAATGTGTCTAATGACAAAAATCATACTACGAAGGAACTGTTCACGGTATTGTGCCATATGTTTGTTTATAAAGCTGAGTTAATCATCTACCCTATGAACATGGCTACTATACACAGTGCACGGGCAATCTGCGAGCAGGAATAGTTTTCACTTATTTTTATTTCCTGTCGTTTCCTGTGTAACATAATTTCTGGTGTGGTGCTTCTTCACAAGCAGTTTGCTTCTGTTGAGAATGGGCGACATCCACCCTGATTGAATTGTCCTCGTTAGCACTACAAAAAGTAATGTTTCCTCTGATAGTCACCTCTTCTTGTCAACTGTTGAGAATAGGCCACTTCCACCCGTGATTGAATTGGCCTTGTTAGCACTGACCCCCAACTTGGTAAGGCAACTCCCATCTTTTCATATATAGTGTAATATATATACTGCCTACCGTATTTTTCACTCCATGCATCTGATGAAGTGGGTTTTAGCCCATAAAAGCTTATGCCCAAATACATTTGTTAGTCTCTAAGGTGCCACAAGGACTCCTTGCTGGGTTTGCTTCTAGTATTCAGCCTCTAAAACTTGAGAAAAGTTGGCTAGTTTTGACTGCATGTGTAGGTTATATGATATTGTCCTTGTCCTCCAACTGGATGAGTATAACAACTAGAATTAGGTTTTCAGTTGCAAATGCTCTCATTCACGAGTTTGGTGGCACTCACTTTCTGCAAATATTCCCTGACATCTACTTAAAATTCACTGTTTCCACAAACATGCCTTCTGATGAACTCTCATCCAGTACAATATTTGCAGAAAGTGAACACCCAAAAAGGGGCTTGAGCACAGCTGAACCAAATTAGTTTAATTTTATGGACTTGCTAATTAAAATTCCAGCCAATAGTCACATAACGTATCTTCAGGTATTTGCCCAGCTGTAGTTGTAACTTTCATAGCAATATGATACAAGGAACGAAGGTGGTATAGGAAATCCTGCCCATCGTGGTTTTGATGTAAGTGATGTTACTTTTATGTTCCTCATATCCTGTGCCTCAAGCAGGCTTCTAGAAGGAAAGCTGTGACTGGTAGTTTTGGTCAGACGACCAGACATGACGTGCAAGAGGTCAGTTCATTCTGTGTTTGTCAGCAAGGAAGAGATTTATTTGCTGTAGGTACATCCGGCTTTGACTTCTTTGCAATGCTCTTTTGTTTATGCAAAATGCTAGCTGGGGTCATAGGGGTCAAGATCAACATTCAAAGTAGGAAATCAATGCTCATAAATAGTAGCTCTGTGAGGTCAACAGAAGAAAGCTCCTCTATGTTCCATCTCAAACACTCTCTATAGAAGGAAAACAGAAATATTACATTTTCACTGTAGGCATATTGATCCTTTTTACATTACATTACTCCGGCTCTGGTAGGGTATGTCTATGCAGCCCATGGAAGCAAGTGCCCCAGCCTGGATTGATGGATTTTGGCTAGCAGGGCTCAGGCTCATGCTCCAAAAATAGCTGTGTGGACTCACACTTTGCAGTCACAACTCGGGCTGGAGCTCAAACCCTGAAGCCTAGGGGAGGGGGTTGGCTTCAGAGCCCAGGCTCCAGCCTAGGGTGACCAGACAGCAAGTGTAAAAAAGTGGAGGGTAATAGGCGCCTACATAAGACACAGCCCCAAATATCGGGACTGTCCCTATAAAATCAGGACATCTGGTCACCCTACTCCAGCCCCATCCACAGCTTCAAAGTATTGTTCACACAGCTATTTTTAGAATGCTAGCCCAGCCCTGCTACTGCAAATCTATTGGAGGGAGCTGAGAGGCTCACTTCTGAGGGCTGTGCAGACGTGCGTATAGTCATGGAATAGCCTGATCCCACCATATACATGTGGGAAGACTCTGGGTTTCATGTGTCAGTAATAACTGCCCCGCACCTGAAATCAAAAGTCCAAATGTTATAGAACAGGTTGTAAAACCTTACCAAATAATTTTGGCTAATGGCAACATAACAGCTCTATAAGTCAAAGCTATTTGTTATTTGTACTATAGTAATGTATAGGGGCTCCAGTGAGGGGCCAGACTCAAGTTACGTCAGGTGCTGTACATGCATACAACAAAAAAGATGATCACTGCCCCAAGGAGCTTGCAATCAAAGTATAATCTATTGCAGTGGCATTTTTATCTTGATATATAGCCACTTGCCTTTCATAACATATGATCGATATAAAGAACTGCTGCTGTGTGATGATATGGGTCATATCTTCTATTTCTTTAACAAGTGACTTCAAATGTTTGGTTCTTTTCATCCTGAGCACTTGATTTTGTTCATAACAAATACTTGAAAAAAAGTAAAAGTGATTGATGTCTCTGGAGAAATAACACCCTCTCCAACTACCCTGTAAACATTGACATATCCGTGCAAACATTTCATACTGGGTTCACTAGTGCTGTTAATTTCCCTCTGCTGCCACCTACAGGTATTGCATCAGGATTATTAACAGCTGGGAACTAGTGGTTGAAAACCCTCCGCTTCTTGGGTTTAAATCCTTATGTACAGTAGTGTCTCCAGCTCTACAGACAGGAAAACATTCCTGAGGTAGTTACTGTAGCCACACAATGTTACAACGTTCCTGAGGTAGTTACTTAGCCAGCCACACAATGTTATCAAGGATTGCATCAATATAAATATAGGGAAACCTAGATTCATACCTCCAGCCTCTTGGCTCAAAAACGATGTCTAAGAGCTAAAGATTCCTAGGCCATCTAATGCGGAATTTCTCTTCCCTCCACTACAGCTTTGTGTTTAGAATGCAGGTTTGCAATTCTTGATCCCTAGACACTGACTCTTTTCATACAACTTCTCTACACTAGATATTTTGGGGAAATATACCCATCTTTCACTGCTACTAAATCCACTCCATTAGTGGGAGCAACAGTGTACACAGGAGACTAAGGTTCTCTGATGTTTCTACCATTGTCACTTAGATCCCCTCTGAGGAGGGTTACGCTACAGTGGTGAAAACATCAATGCTCTGTCTACACCAGGTTCACCGCCATCATTACTACTACCATACAGTGGAGCCACACAGGCACCAGTGAAATACTGGGTGGTATCCCAAAATAGACTAGTGTCAGCACAGACCTAGTATTTCTAAAGGAGTAGCAGAGAAAAGTAGAGCGTGGCTTTCAGTCCAAATTCAGGCCTGGTGTCAAATTAATGTCTGTCTGTTCTATGGATGAGTCTATGTCCTTTGTGACTGCACAGAACAATAATTCCTTGCTCAGTCATTCAGTAGTTGGGAGTAAGGATGGGAATGGGGGTACTGAATTGGTCTGATAGGAGCATGGAACATGCAACAGTTGGGTGTAACAAAATATTGTCATAGTGAGCGCCATGGAAATGCCTACAAAGAAGAGCATAAATCATAGCTAGGAAATACATCAGGATAGAGTTTCCACAGAGCAGAGTAAGCTGGGTGAGTGCTTAATCAGAGGGTCTCTGACATATTTCTTTTTAGAGCAAACAGTGTGCCCAAATGCTTCACAGAAGTGTAGAGATATTGTCCCTGGCCTTGAATATCTTGTACTCTTTTGGGCCCAAACTCTCAAACACTCATGTGGGGACAGGGGAGGCTCTGTTTTTTGCTGCCCCAAGCATGGCAGTCAGGCAGCCTTTGGCAGCATTTCTGCAGGAGGTCCGCCAGTCACGCGGATTCAGCGGTGCTTCTGTGGGTGATCTGCCAGTCCCATGCCTTCGGCGTACCCACCACTGAAGCTGTGGGACCAGACCTCCCACAGAAATGCCGCCGAAGGCTCCTTCCCTGCCACCCTCACGACGACTGGTACACCACCCCCTGTGGCTTGCCACCCCAGGCATGTGCTTGCTGTGCTGGTGCCTGGACCCGCCCCTAGGTGGGGAGGTGATGTAGTAGTCCAATGGGCAAGGCCTTGAGTTGGAACTTGGGAGACCTGGGTTCTGTTTCCAGTTTTGCTTCTGACCTGTTATCTGACCTCAAGCAAGCAACTTTGCCTGTTTTCTTTCTTTAATATGGGGCAAATGATACCCCTTTGCTTTTTAAAGTGCTCTAAGGTCAATGGATGAAAATGGCTAATCCAAAGTCTCTCCATTAAATTCAATAGGCTGTAGATTAGGACATAGAAGAGCTAAGTACTATAAATTACACACACAAGCAATTTCAGTGAGTATGATATTTATGCAAGTGATGTTATTTTTCCAGGGTGGTGGTTACCCAGATTTTTAGTCCTGGTCCTGCAAATAATCAGACTGAAAATACCCCTTGTGTCTAGCTGCTGCAGAAGCTTTGATTTTAATAAATTCTGATGGGAATTTAAACTGGCGCCTCAAGGAGAGAGAGAGGGATATTCTCTGGCAGAAATGAAGAAAGCAGACTGGGTACGTATTTAAAAAAAAAAAAAAAAATCTGACCTAGCCTAAATGCTACATAGGCCTCTATTTGAAACTCTATCTTGGGTGACTCTTTTTGTGGTTAAAAGTAATGCTGGATGTCTACATGTGTCACAAGTGACTGAAGATAGAAAATCTGGGTCCAAACAGGCTTGGAGAGGGAAACCAATGCAGAAGCGCTAAGGCTGCTGTGCATTATTTTGAAGTTCAGATAAAGCTGTTGAGAAGCCTTTCTTTGAGGGAATGAGGCAGGAAATGCTGAAGCATGATCACCTTTCCCTTCCCATATTTGTTCACTTAGGATAGCAAGGAACAGAGGCCAAGGCATCACAGAACGTTATTGGTCACAGTTATTACTATTTATTATATGTATTACCGTAGTGTCCATTGTGCTGGGCGCTGCAGAGAGGCAGAATAAAAAGACTATTCCTGCCCCAAAAAGCTTGCAATGTAAGAATAAGGCAAGGGACAACAGATGGATGCAGGTAGACAAAGGAGTACAAGGAAACAATGAGACTATGTTGGTCAGCATGATATGCAGCGGGCTCAGCACACCAGCAACCTCACCATTGTCAAGGTAGGCATCACAGCAGAGGAGAGCTTTGAGGAGGGATCCAAAGGTGTTTATGGGGATCGCTTCCCAAACATAGGGAGCAGCATGGGAGAAAACACAAAGTTGCTTGTTTGAAAATCTAAGTGGGACATGGAGCCTGGCAGTATGGGCTGACCAGAGGCGAGCACTGACAGCTCAACTATGCAGATTGCCATTCGGTCACAGGATTAAAACCACTATTAGATAAAGGAGAGAAAACAGTTGTAGGGAGATTGTACCAAGTAAATGTGACTCATAGTTTTTCCACCCCTGTGGTAAATAGGCAACTTAACAAAACTACTAATACAATACCAGGCCAGAGTGCTATTGCTGGGCCTTCGGAACAAGCAAGGAAGGAAGAACTGTAAAATTCACAGGTGGAACAGGCTAGTCTGGGATCAAAGATGCACCGTTTTGACCAAGGAGGTGGCGTTGAACACGTGTGATGTCTGTACATCTGCCTGACTCTCTCCTGACTAAAGTGGCAGCCTTTGGCTTCCCTTTGTGGTATAGTTTTGACCTAGTATAAAGCAAGGGGTGGCTCTGAATTACTAACATTTATACAACTGCATCACACTTTTTTTTTTTTTAAACCCACGCCCTGCCCCAGTTCTAGATCCCGGGATCAACTGTGTGGTATAGTTTTCACACAACTAATGGCAGACTTAAGCTTGCCAAAATAGATATGGTAAATAAGTGACCCATAGTGCTCTCAGTGGGCGATATTCAATACTACACATACCTGGATCTGATCATGTAAATGTGGTTTCATTCCTTTCACTGCCGTATAGCTTGATGTGCTTTGGTTTTAGCTCTCTTCCCCAGACTGTACATGTTTTCAGGGTGGGGTAGATGATGGGTTTCCTGAGGTCTTCGCAAGGTGTTTTTGAAGAGACAGCTGATGTTGGTAGAGAGGGATCATCTTGTTTTTTCTGCACACTTTGCCTTTCCCTTTTGGGAAGGGCTCTGTAAGTCTTTTTCTTCAGAATCCTTTGTTTGGTATCCATGGGGTGTGAGCAAGTATTTCTGGAGCAGCCCGAGGAACAAGTCCACATACATTGTAGTGGATCAGAACTTAACATGGTCCTTGGATTTGCTTTTATTTTCAAAGAGTGGAGCTCACCCCTGTGAAAGGTCAACACAGGATCTATGGACCATTTAAGTCTATTGAAGTTCTATTTTGTGCTGGCCCTCTGTGCAGAGTTAATTTCATTCAAAAGGAACTGCAAATAAATCAGTTTTGAGTCTTGAGCCTTCTCCCCAGGTTTGGCTGCTCCCAGAGTTCCTCTTGGACTGCTCAGCCCACACCCTCTGTCTTCTTTATCTCTATAGACAGCCATTCCCACCTCCCTTATATCAAGGTGAGGTAGTAAGCAACCTGTTGCAGTGAGTTAGCAAAATGCACTTATGGTCACTTGCTAACAGGGTGTGGGTTTCAGACAAACACTCGCAGCCTCTTACAAAGGGCTGTTTGGATTTGTTTTACGAACATGTGATTGATGTGACATTGTCACCCAAAACCTGCTTGTGACTTCCTATGACTACAGAGGCCAGTAGGAAAAAATGCTCTCACACCAAGAGACGTTGCAAATCCCTGCAGTAGAGGAAGCATCAGTGTTGAGCTGCTGCCCTCTGCTGATACACAGAACTAATCAAGTCAGATAATCAGGGTGTATATCCATTTCCTGCAAAGTTGCTGTGAGCAGTGAGATTTTCACAGGCTGCTTAACTGAAGAATTGCCAAAGTCTCCCAGCTTGCATTGTCTAATTACTGAAAAGTTTGTCCTGGGTTTCTGCTCCTGACTAAAGTAAACATGTTTGTTCACAATGTCCTGCATTCCTATTGACGAGTTATGTAAAGGGGTAATGGCAGTTCATTAAGAAAAAGGTAATAAATTTAATAACTACTCATCTCTTGTAATGGTTTGTTGCCCTGAAATGAGTCAAAATGAATGTGGTGTTGGTGAAAGGTGCTGCATTGACAGCCCTGGAGACTGGAGCCCTTTATTCATCCTCAGAGCAAGGACCGGGCTCAGCTGGGACTTAAATGTCACCTAGGCCTTGTTCTAGCTCCCTTCTGTTGGGGTGGATTTCACTCTTCTGGGGAAAATACTTATACAAGGGCTCTTTTTGCAAATGGGGGCAGAAAGCAAAATTTGACTAATCTATCATTGCCCGGGAATATTACCTTGGTTCTACTGACTAGTGACAAAAATCTGCTTATATTGGCCTGGCAAGTCATAAGAACAGCTGGCAATGGGGAGTTCCAATATAATGAACAGAGCAAGAAGGAAAGTGTTTAAAGTGTGCTAACTTGTGTCAAGAAGTTGTAGACCAATCTTTGGACACGTGGTTTGTTTGTTTTTTTAAGTTGACATGAGTACAAAAGCATTTCTGAAAGAGAAGTGTTTCCGGTTCAGCTGAATGGGCTAGATTGTGGTTTTTATGGCTTTACCATAAGACCTGAATAAGGAGCAACTCATAGTTTTACTGCTCCAGAAGCACAATATGGTCTCTACTTCCCCTGGAGACAAACTCTATAATTAGGGCAGGTTATTTCCCTCTCCCGGACATCTTCCAGCTGTTCTGCTGAGGATATAGCTAGAGGTGGCAGAACCAAGGCTTCTTCTGCCTACTCCCACCCACCTGCATGACCTTATACAAAGGACTGGACTAGATGATTTCTTGAGGTCCCTTCCAGTCCTATGATTCTGTGTCCAGGCCTCATGAAAGCTGTTCTCTCTCCATGGACTAGCTTTAATGCAGACTGTGAATAGCAGGTGAGTATGAGCACGGCACATAACACAGGACACGACTCCATCTTCAATAATATCTCCAGTTTGAGGCTAAGGGTCTACAACTCTTCACATACATCAGTTATACCAGCCCTCACTTACAATTGGGAGATTTGGGCATTGGGAATATTCACTGTGCGGTGTTAGTTACAGAACCAGACATTCATATACACCAGTATACAGGTGAGATTGGAAGATATGGTCAATGGTGACATAAGTATAAAATATCTATAGTAGGTCAGACCAATGGTCCATCTGGCCCAGTATCCTGGCTTCTGACAATGGCTAGCACCACATGCTTCAGAAGGAATGAACAGTCCAGGGTAATTATCAAGTGATCCATCCCCTGTTGCCCACTCTCAGATTCTGGTAGTCAGAGGTTTAGGGATACTGAAAACATGGGGTTGCATCCCTGACCATCTTAGCTATTAGCCATAGATGGACCTATCCTCCATGAACTGTTCGTTTTTGTTTTTTTTAACCCAGTTTTGCTTGTGGCCTTCACAACATTCCATGGCAACAAGTTCCACAGGTTGATTGTGCACTGTGTGAAGAAGTACTTCCTTATGTTTGTTTTGAACCTGCTGCCTATTAATTTAATTGGGGTGACCCCTAGTTCTTGTGTTATGTGAAAGGGCAAATAACGTTTTCTCCTTCACTTTCTCCACACTATACATTACTTTGTAGAATTCTACCTATCATATCCCACCTTAGCTGTCTCTTTTCTAAGCTGAACAGTTCTAGTCATGTTAGTTTCTCCTCACATGGAAGCTGTTCCATACTCCCATTTTTTGTTGCCTTTCTCTGTACGTTTTCCAATTCTTGTGTCCTTTTCTTAGGATGGGGCAAACAGAACTGCACCAGAACCAGTAGTCAAGGTGTGGGTGTACCATGGATTTATATAGTAGCATTATGATAATAAGAAAATATCTATCCTTTTCCTAATGGTTCCTAACATAGTTAGCTTTTTTATGACTGCCACTGCACATCAAGCAGATGTTTTCAGAGAACTAGCCATGATTCCTCCAAGATCTTTCTTGAGTAGTAACAGCTAATTTAGACCTCATCATTTTGTATTCAAAGGATCTATATATGATGCATAGTAGCCATTGATGAACAAGATCCTGTTTTGTATAGTAGGGAATTTCAGGTGACTGAGGCTGCTCTGTACTCAGGTGTTCATGGTTGTACACTGATGCGAACTCTCATACAATTCAAAAGCCTCAAATCTCCTGCAGAATCCTGAGCACTGCAATAGACCTGTGATCTATCAGCCTTCAATGACTTGTTTAAACCTTGTTCTCAAGCACACAATTAAACACCTCAGGAAGGTCAGACTGCAAGTCCAGACTTGCCCAGGCTAACACCAGCTGCTATAAAACCTGAATCTTTGGCTAATAAACCAAGGTTGAGACACTCTGTACCTGCACATTAATTGGCTTCAGAGATTGTACCTCCAATCTGAAATACAGACACTATTTTTCACTTGGATTGCTCTTTGGCCAATTAGCAAGTTTCCTAATGGGATGTCAAGTTACACTCTTTGTTTGTGCAGCACTTCAATGTCAAAATGCTGGCTCTGGATTCAGGTGAAACTGGGCACTCTCCCATCTCCAGAACTTTTTTTTTTTTGAGGTGGGGGCAACAAAATGTCTGTTCCCTTGCACCCCCTCTAAATCAAATACATCAGGACAGACTTGTCCCCCAGGTGCAAAGGGGATCAATTCACAAGCTGTGGTAGAGAAGGGATTTACCTGTGTTATGGTATAATTCCTCACTCTGAACCTTAGCGTCCAAAAGATGGGGTACCAGCATGAATTCCTCTAAGCTTGATTACCAGCTTAGAACCTGTAGTACTGCCACCAATCAGGAATTCCAGTGCCTGGTACACTCTGGTCCCCCCAAGACCTTGCCCGGGGAACCCCAAGACCCAGACCCTCTGGACCTTACCACAAGGAAAGTAAACCCTTTCCCCACCGTTGCCTCTCCCAGGCTTCCCCTCCCTGGGTTACCCTGGAAGATCATTGTGATTCAACTCGTTGGTACAAAAAGAAAGGCAATTCCCTTCCTCCCTCCTTCTCTTTTTCTCCCAGACTCTCCTGCGAGAGAAAGTATCCTAACAAGAGGAATTACTCTCTCCCTTCCCTCCTTTTCCCCCTCAAGTCCTGGTGAATCCAGACCAGTCCCCTGGGTCTACTAGATAAAAAAAAAAAATCAGGTTTCTTAAACAAGAAAAGCTTTTTAATTTAATGAGAGCAAACCAGTAAAATTATCTTTGTAAATTTAGATGGATTAATGGTACAGTTTTTCGTATAGACACTTGGGAATACCCTCCAGGCTAAGTATACAAGCTACAAATTCAAATTCTTTTCAGCAAATACAACTTTTGAACTCCTTCCAGCCAATACACAATCTAATACTTCTTCAGCCATGCACATTGCAATAAGAAAACTAGTCTAACTCGCCTTTCTACCTGTTACTTACTATTTGAACTTATAAGAGCCTGTATCGGAGAGATTGGAGAGAAACCTGGTTGCACGTCTGGTCCTTCAGAACCCAGAGGACAACTACCAAAAAGTAAACTAGCAACACAGGCAATTCCCTCCCTCAAGATTTGAAGGTCTGCTGTTCCCTGATTGGTTCTCGGTAGAGGTGACAGCCAGGCTTACTGAACTTGTTAACCCTTTACAGTCAAAAGAGATATAAAGTACTTCTGTTCTATTAACTCTTACTATCTGTTTATGACAACCTGTCAGTGGACTTTTGCTGAGAGAAGGCAGCATTTTTAGACAGTTAGGGTTCCTTCACTGGAGCAAGTACGCTGCCACATTAGGATTACTTCCAGCCAGGTTGGGCCCACCTTTCTCTTGTGACATCACAATGAAAGGACATGTTCTATCTTGCCTTTGCTGGAGTTGCATACATGCAAACCCAAGCATGAGGGAAAACCCTGATAGGAACACACTTCTAGGTGTTCTTACAGATGTTGGAAAATCTGGTCCTTCGTGTATTATGTTGGTGATACTGTGTGGGTCATAGATGACTGTTGACAAGTGCCTTGTGTAATAGCAGTGGCTGGCAAAAGGCTTTCCCACCCTGAGAACATTCGTTGGAAACTTCTCCTGTTCCACATCATGATGAACCAGAGACCTTTCCAAGTTCTTTTTGTAGAAAAAACTAGAGTGTGTGTGTGTGTGTGTGTGTGTGTGTGCGCGCGTGCGCATCTGGTGAACAGGGTACTCATGTGGGATATGGGAGACCTGACTTCAAGAGCCTGCTCTGAATTAGGGCTGTCTCTCTTTGTCTATCCTGTTGGAGCTGTTCCACTCTTGCATAAATACATATTCCTTGTATCAGAGCCAAATGGGCTCTACATCCTAGTGGTTAGGGTACTTGCCTGGGATGTGAGATGCCCAGGTTCATAGTCTCTGATCTTGATTTGGTACTCAATTCCCAGGTCTTCCACACCCCAGGAAAGTTCCCTAATGACTGTGTGTGTGTGTCTGTCTGGATCAAAAAGTCCGTCCTGGGGCTGGGACTTTTTTTTGCTAAAACATTTGTCAAACCTGGCACATTACATCAAACTATTTTGATTCCAACAAAAGGAGTTTGTTCTGTCAAAAAATTACCAAGCAGCTCAATTGTATAAGTATTAAATAAATAAAACGGAGTGTCCGGAACTCTCCTGGTTGTCGGTAAGGGAATAATTTAACAACGTGCAGAAATAGTTAGTGTGTGTGTACAACTCTACTATTTGTGAACATGCTTTCGATGAGCCACATTAAAATGTTACCTCTGGATGTCAACTACTGATGTTGCGCACTTCAGCATTAAAAGCCAAGCAACGAACTGCTTTCCTGCAAAAGGAGAGAAACATCCTAGGCTCCGCTCAACTGTGGTGAGTGGATGGGACTGTCAGGGGGCTGGTTGTGCTCCCTTGCCCTGAATGACCCGGCCCTGGCACAAGTTGCTATGGCAAAGGATCAGCTCTAACTTTATGCCAGTACTGTTGGGTCTATGATGCTACACCGCTTCCCTGCCCATCCCTCACATACCACCTCCATCTCCTTATGCTAAGGGGAGTGCTGGTGTAGGAGGTTGAGGAGCTGGCTCTCTCAGCTTTCCACCAATGGCAAATTCACCTGTGAAGGGGACTTCTCCCCTCACCATCTCCAGCCACTTCATATCCAAAGTGGATTTAGCAGATTGGAGACTCCAGCTCTTGATGTGAGTTATCTCATGTTGGTGACTTTGCCTATGACTTACTGTAGCATCAATCAAGCATTTTCAATAAATTTATAAAATATTATACAAAGCTCTTTTTAGCTATTGTGTACTTGCCATCTTATTGTCCTAATTGGTTTAGTATTTCATTTTGGCTGATGTGCAAACATCTTACAAGTGCTCAAAAGAACCTAGTATAACAATATCCGAAGCTGACTAGTAATATTATATAAGGCTATTGAAGGTAAGAGAAGATCACAGATACCCGCAAAGGCTGTGGTGTGGTTCTCAGGGCATAGAAAATTAGAATCCATTAGTCCTGTAGCAAAGGCAACTTCCTTTGAGCATCCTTAATGGTAGAGGGTCAAATTTTAGACCCACAGCTTCTGATTTTGCACAAACTAAATTTTGTGTTCCATCGCTGTACATGTGAATGATAGGTTTGTGCACGTAAATCCTTACTTGCACATGTAAACTAAGTACAAACAAGCTATATAAATGCAAGGGGGGGTGCACGCACACTTACACATTTGCTAGTGATTGCTCATGCACAAATGGAGGTCTGTTTGATGCTCCTTTGGAAAAACCTGGCCCTGAGCAGTTTATATTTAGGTACTGCAATAGTATATGTGACAAAGTTCCTCCTCTATCTTGGTGGGTCCTGCGCTTATTTGCAGATTTTTTCACCTCAGTGATCTTTCCCTCTTACAGAACCCATAGTTTGGGTCAGCTCCTCCTGTGTCTGATCAGGAGTTGGGAGGTTTGGGGGGAACCCAGGCCCACCCTCTACTCTGGATTCCAGCCCAGGGCGCTGTGGATCGCAGCTGTCTATAGTGCCTCTCGTAATAGCTGCATGACAGCTACAACTCCCTGGGCTACTTCCCCATGGCCTCCTCCAAACACCTTCTTTATCCTCACCACAGGACCTTCCTCCTGGTATCTGATAACGCTTGTACTCCT
>NC_133772.1:136767868-136829382 GCF_003597395.2 Chelonoidis abingdonii | reverse complement strand
CTAATTAAAGTAGCTATCTCTACTGCCTTCTAGAAAGATCTTAATTGGCTCCAGGTGCCTTGATTAACCTGGAGCAACTGCCATTTGGTTACCAGGGTACTAGGGATTTGTTTAGCCTGGGGCTAACATACCAGTTCCTCAGTACTTTACTGTAGCCATCTGGCCTTGCCCCATCACATATAATAAGTGGATGAAATATAGTGGCCACCTCCCTCTAAACATTAGTCCAAATTAATCAACTCACAGCAAGCTTGTGGAGTCTTTTAACTTGTTAGATTGGACAAAAAACCTACTATCTGTTTCCCTTGTGGGTATTGTAGGGATGCTTGTACATCATGTAAGGGACGTGAGCATGGCTAGAGCTGAGATGGGGCAGAACCAGGATTCAGGGTCTCTAGTGGAGGCTGCTATAAATTATACCAGGATCCCACAGTCTGAGGATCAGGGAAGCAGAATGGCTTACAGCCATTTCCTCCCCTCCCCCAATCCTACAATGAGAACAATTAAACTGGAATGAAGGATCTGATTCAAAGTATTCCTAGACAGTGGGCCTGATCCAAAGCATCTTGCAGTCAATGGAAAGACTCCCATACATCTCAATGGGTTTTGGACTCAGTCCAGTTTGTGGAAGTGATACAAAAAGGGTGAGCATACAAATCCCACAGCTTACAATTATTGGACACCTACATGCATGGTGAGACCATCTATAGAAACATATTTCTTCACAAATGTGTTTCCTTTCCCAGATTGCTGTTGCTGGGCTTGACCACTTAATTATGAAAGCAGTGCATATAAAGCAGATCATCTTTTGGGAGTGGGAGCGGGAGAGGAGGAGAAGCTTTCATCTGAAATGCCTCAGGACAGGGAAATTGTTACTCTAGAGAAACTGGACACTTATCCTTCTCTAAACCCAGTGATGAGCTCCCAAAATCCTAAGAACCGGTTGCCTACCAGGTCCTCAGGTGTGTGTGGCGGGGTCTTCACTCACTCCGGATTTTAGGTGGCAGGTCCTTCACCTGGAGTGAGTGAAGGACCCTCCTCCAAAGTGCCCCTAAAGACCCGGTAGGGAGCCACGTGGTGAGTACAAGCTCCATGTGCCTGTCTCCCACCCACCAATCAGATCCCAACCCATGTCCTGCCCTCAACTGCCCCCCTCAGAAAGCGCAACCCATCAACCCCTCCTCCTTGTTCCCTGACCACCTCCTCCCAAGGCCCCCCACCCTAACTGCCCCCCAGGACCCCACCCCCATTTCCACGTGCTCCACTCTCCTTTCCTTGACTGCCCCAACGCCATCCACCACCACTCCGACAGACTCCTGGAACTCCCACACTTACCCAAACCCCCCATCCCCTGACCACTCCCCCATAACCTCCTCCCCCTCCATCCGTTCCCTATTCCTTATCCAACCCCTCCTCCCAGCCCTAACTGGCCCCATTACCATGCTGCTTTGTAAGGATGCCATGCAGTCACTGGAGCTTGCAACCCCACCCCTTACCCAGAGGTGAAAGTAAGCTGGTATGCTCCCGGTACCAGCAAGAGCCGGTGCACAGTACCAGGGTGGCCCAGCTTCCCCAAGGGGGCAATTTAAAGGGCCTGGGGCTCCCAGCAGGGGCTGGAGCCCCAGGCCTTTTAAATTGACCCTAGAGCCCCACTGCTGGAGCCCTGGGGTAGCTGCAGTGGGGCTCTGGGGGCTATTTAAAAAGTTCAGGGCTCCTGCTGTTTCTACCACCCCAACCTTTTAATAGCCTCTGGAGCCCTGCCACCACTACTCCAGGGCTTCAGTGGCTATTTAAAGGGCCGGGGCGGTAGAAGCAGGGGAGCCCCAGGCCCTTTAAATAGCCCCCAGAGCCCTGGGGTAGCGGGGGGCTCCAGGGGCTATTTAAAGGGCCAGAGCTCCAGCTGCCTCTGCCACCCCGGTCCTTTAAATAGCAACCAGAGCCCTGTCACTTCCCCCAGGGCTCCAGTGGTTCTGCAAGGGGGCAGGGGAGGGGCCAGGAGAGCCTTGGCCTCCCCCGCTGGGAGCTCAGGCGGACCAGACAGGATGATCCTGCAGGCTGGATGCGGCCCGCAGACCGGAGTTTGTCCACCCACCCGTCCCTTTAGGAACTGGTTCTACACCGGCTTCTAAATTTAGCAATCAGTTCTTGCAAACCAGTGCGAACCGGCTCCAGCTCACCACTGTCTAAACCCTATTCCTCCTTTAAGGACAAGGTGGTTTAAATAGCAAGAATGAATTCTCTTGTCCCATCTGAAAGTCAGCTCCTTCCCTCTCCTGTTAATGGACTGTGAGTTTTTCCATCACTTGATTATGACTTGAAAAGTGGCCTGAGAATAAAGCCCTAATTTATGTGATGAGAACCCATCAGATTCATTGTGTTGCATATTGGAAACTGATGATTGGAAGAAATGAAACAAGGTTTTGTCTCATTGCTTCCTTGTTGTTAATTACATGATACAGTTAATTTCAATGAAGCTAGTAGTGTTAGCAAGTTCCTAATGTATCACACTGAAGTTCTGTTATCATGATATGTCCATTTTGACATGGCCATTGGACCTATCTATCTCTAATCCCCATGCTTTACTTTTAGTTAATTTCTTCTTCACTCTTTCTTATGTCAACCTGGCACAGGCCCTCCCCACCACCACACACACACCTGGCTACTCTGTCTCTTTGCATGCCCCACAGGCAGCATTAGCACAGGGGCCAGAAAGGGAGCATGCTGGGGCAGGAGAAGGGGCCTGGCCAAGCATTCTACAACCTGGCAGCTGCAAAGTCAGTGGGGCCACAGCAACCAGATCGCAAGCTACAGCTGCCCTAATTGATGTTAGCCAGCCCCCAGCAACTCCAGGATCAGGGAGGAGCAAGCTGTTCCCCCTGCCCCCGATTGCCACCCCATGCCAAACATTGCACCATTGCAGGGATGACTTTTGTACTTCATATACATGAAATCTTTAAAAAACCCAAACGTTTAAATGGAGAACGCTCCTGGAATGGCTAGTGCCCTCATAGAAAGATAGTTCTCTGCCTGCTGTAGGATGTAGGGAACACCGTTTTGCTCAGAGTGAACATAGTTTGTGTGGGTGTATATTTAAATATCAATGAGCAAAGTGAAAAAGGAGACTGGTTTCAACTAGTCTCCCGTTTCATTATTTGCAAGACTCCTTACCCTCATGCATTGCTTTAGGTAATCATCTAACCCATCTGCAACTATGCAAAACATTTCCAGCACAGGGAAAAAAGGGCAAAATGTCTAAAAGGTGCCATATCTGCCAGGAACTCACAATGACCTTTTAGCCACCACGGTGCAAAACAAGAGTCAGGCTCATGGATCTGATCTCTAGAAAAGGATTCCCCCAATTTTTGTGACAACTCACAATCAGCTGTTGTGTAATGACAAGCTGCTGGGCCGAGACTCTGTTCAATAAAGGGCTTAATGCAGAAATGAAATCCTAAAATGAGGCACATTGTGAGTGGGCATAAAAACAGCAGGAAACTGGGGGGAGCATCCTGAAGAAACAATGGTACTAGAAAGAACATGAAGTTAAGAGATGGAGGCAACACTAGAGACATGGCAAGGTTGGGGAACTGTACTGCCCCATAAAGCAGAACTTGAGGCTACATTTTTCTCTTACTTCACTTTAAGAATATTTATTGAATGAACATGCTGCTTATTTAATGCTGATTGTTACAATATCTGACACTGAAAATATACATAGGTGTGTGTGCGTGTGTAATACAAGAAAGACGGGCAAAAAATAGTACAGTTGTCTCCAGTAGGTTCCATTACTGAAAATGTCTGAAGCTGTTTAGGTGCAAAGTCCTGTGAATTCACGCATCAACTTTCCTTTGGTTGAAATGCCTGAGCAGGCTCAAACCACAGTGAAACAGGGAAATATAGACTGTGTAGACATGAGGAAAGGTCTCTTAGCTTTAAACCACTAAGATCTCCCAATCACCACACAGCCCACTCCTTTTGAAGAGATTGGAAAGGACTGAAGATGAATCACTGCATTGTGCATTGAGATTCAGGGGTACATTTTAAGGTATTTTGTGAGATTTCTTTAGCTAAATGACATTTGAAGAATTGTCATTTCATTGGCCTTCCATTGGGGTAGCCCTCAAAACAAGATCAAATGTTGCAAAACCTCAAAATTCAGTCTGGGTCAGCACCCAATAGTTCAGCCTATGGATGCCCTTAAGGCTGTTTCAGTTTTGAAATGTGTTATGGAGTCTAGCGATTTAGTCCTCATTTTAAAAATAGGGAACAGTTCTGATTAGTAGAATCTTTCAAAATGCAAGAAAGTGAGGGGCAACCAATTGTGTATATGGATCTTCTTAGTCTCCACAGTTGCTACTAGTTATAGTGTTTTCTACCATGGATAGGTCCATAGCATTAAGCACCATACCTGGTAGTTTAGCTTTTGCATTGTCGGACCCTTAGGCATTAGTTCTCACAAGCCCAGGGACAGCTCCAGGCACCAGCACGCCAAGCGCGTGCCTGGGGCGGCAAGCCACGGGGGGGTGCTCTGCTGGTCACCTTGAGGACAGCAGGCAGGTTGCTTTCGGCGGCTTGCCTGCGGAGGGTCCGCTGGTCCCGGTGCTTCAGCGGACCTCCCGCAGGCATGCCGCCAAATCCGCGGGACCGGGGACCTCCTGCAGGCAAGCCGCCAAAGGCAGCCTGCCTGCTGTGCTTGGGGCGGCAAAATACCTGCACAAGCCTATGATCTCTCTGCTCATTTCTGCTACTTCCTGCTCTAAAATCAGGCCAGAAATACACAGGAGATCAGCTTTTCTCAATGTTTTGTCACGGCGCTTCTGGTCCTAGATGTTGCCCAGCCCGGAAAAACAAGATGTGCGAACGTGAAAAATTGTAGAAAGAAACATAATCCAACTTATTCCAATCTCAGAAATGATTGGCTCAGGTGATGGTTGAGTTTGGGGCCATGACTGAGGTCAGCCTATAGTTTATCCAAACCAGTTCAGCCATCTCTTTTACTAATCCTTTTATTCAATCCCTTTCTCAATCCCTTTGTTCAATCAGCTCTGCTCCTTTGACCCTCTCCTCCCTGCCCCACCCTAGAGGTAGATAGCATTCAGGTCCCATGGGGGGAATGGACCCAAAGTCAGCACAGCTCTTCAGCAATAGATACTGTCCGGAGAAGGGGAAGCCCAACCAGCATGGAGAGGCATGTGTTCTCTGCAGATGCTCTGCCACCTGTAGGGGTGGAACTGCAGGTTCCCAGGAACCCTGGGATTTCATGCAGTTAAAAACCATTCCTCCTGCTTTCTCCACATGGTCGCTGGCCCGTCCCCCTGAAGGGGAGAATGGTTACATTTTCCACACAGAACTTTCCCCTCCCAAGGAAAAATTCCCAGGAGATGCCATAGACCACAGATTGTGGCTAATGAGAGCCAGTGTCGCAATTCCTCAGTTATAGCTCTTTAATGCTCTTGCTGTTGATCTCATTGTGCCTGCACCACCATTCTCTTTCCTTTTGCCCTCCAATTGTTCTTAATTGAGGAGTGACTTTACCAGGGCCGTTTTTTTATTCCTAACTGTTGATTGTTTTGTCTTTTATCCTCTTTTTGTTCTCTTCCTGTCTGCTTATGGGGCAACTGCAACACCAACCCTATGATTATTATTATTATTATTAATTTGTTAATAATTTATTATTTATTTTATTGTCTTAGGGTTTTATTCTGCTATCTGTCATTGTAGTATCTGAGTGCCTTCCATATAAAATCATGAGGTCCCTAGCAGACTTCATGGAGTCTCCGTCATGTGTCCCTTTGATTATTTATATACCTGAACATGCTTTCCTTGTGTTAGGCACTGTACAATCACAGTGGGAGAGATGGTCCCTCCCCTGAGATTACAGTCTAAAAGTCCCAGAGCTGAGGCTAAATGACCTACGCAGTATCACTAGCCCTGTCACAAAAGCAACCTTCTTTTCCCCTCATCTTTATCTCCTCTGCCTGCAACATAGAAGTGAGAAATGACAATCTCATTTTCCATTGTATTCCCTAAGCAAACACCAAAAAAGTGATTGATTTTTTTCACCCCAGCATTGTCACTTTTGTACAGAACTGGCTCTCCGTGTTCAGGGAAGCTCTGTGCTGACATGATCCTAGAGTAGCTGATTAAGTTTTCAGAAATGTTTTGCAAGGGAGCAGAGTTTACCCCTGGACCTTCAGGTTCTGCCCACCACCGTTGACATGTTTATTCTTTCATAAATCAAACGGCAGTTTTTAGTGGCAGAAGAGATGAAGGCAAAAACCTGCTCAAAAGGTGAAAGAAGATTCCCTGCCACCTCCAATGCTTCTTGCAAAACAGGCAAAAAGCCAAACTCTGCTGATTTTATGTGTGAAACTTTTCTTGCACGGCTCCAGAGGAAAAGGAGCTCTCGGTCTTAACATCCTGTCCCTTTCTGCATACTTTTGAATGCTCGTATTTAAAAGCTATCTATTTATACATGGGAACAAAGCACATTCCAGTAACCCCTTGTGGCATAACACTGCATGCTGACTGTTAAACCATAGAAAGGTGAATCAAATATGTGACAGAGGGCTTTTTATAGTGATTGAATACCCACTGTACATCAGCTTAGCAATACCCTTTTAAAATTCCCTTTGCTATCTCGTCTTTGGAAATATGAAAAGAAAAGCTTTCAACAACCTCATTTCATCTGACTCTAATCTTGATTGTGTTAAGAGTGATAGGGTGCCAGGGAGCTAGATCAGTGGAACTAAAGATAAGAAAGCCGTGCATACCATAAACAATTATATTGCTGGAATGATTTTCATAGGCAGATGTAGCAACAATAACAGGGTAGCAATAGGAATGTGACTAGCTGATTTACCTGACTGGTATCCTTCCAAAAAGATCAAGTTGCATTTCATTACAGGAAACCATAGAGAGAAAATTCCCAAGGATGTGAACTGGAATTGAGAACAATCCCACTGATCTAAAAATCACCCATTTGACAATACAATACGGTGTGCGTCCTGCAAGGAGGAAACTAATTCAAGTGATGCTTTTATGTGGCTCACAAATGGGCTATGGCTGAAAATTGGATGTCAAAGCATTCTCTCTAAACCGAAGAATAGACGTATTCTATAGATATGACTTGGATGTTCCAGGTATATCTCCTTTTAGAAAATCATTAGGACAAAAGGTTGGTGCCCAAAGTGTAATTTGCCACTTTGCTTTGATATTCTCCCAGCAGCCTTTTTGTGCACCCATCAAAGGATGGGCCCCTTTGATTCATATTTGGCATGTCAGTTTCAGAACTAAGCAAACTACACTTTTAATCTTGACCGTAGCTCCTTCCATTGGACTGCACTGTGAAAACCGTTTGCCGTGTGTATAACTAGTCTGCAACTGCAACTCAATCTACTACGCTGCTTCAAGGGTGTTTGCTTTCCAAATCAGTAGGCAATCAGCCCATATTAAAGGATACCCTTGCGTCTGAGGTATATGCTGACCCATAGTGTTTTATAGACTTGACAAGGCCTGATGGCTCATTGCTCCCAACAAATAATCATTGTTTCGTATCTTCCATATGTAGCTAGGATAAATGATAATTTGGGGAACAAGCAGACAGGTTACTAATATTAGTATGATGTGAATACTAAGTAGTGTTGGAACTATGTAGGGAGATACAAGGGGCTATAATGTGGAGTGAAACTAAAACCATGAACAGTCCCAGATACTGTAATTTAGCACAAGTCTATAGTTAGATGTTCAGATCTAGTTTATGCTACAAAGACAGGTTGATGTAATTCGCTTTACGTCAACCTAGTTGTCCATACATCCATGCTCAAATTTGTCTCCTGGCGATATACAGTATGTGCCCTATTATGATGCCATAATGCCCCCTCCCCAAATAGAGCAGAGTTGTGGTTGACGTACAGAGGTCAACACAGTGCAAATGTAGACTCTGCATGATCTATATCAGTGGTTCTCCACCTGCAGCCCATGGGCTGCTTGTGACCCAATCAGCACGGCGCTGTGGCCCATGTGACATCCTCAGGACCATACAGGTAGTATTGGAGGTGGCCCACAATGGTAAATAGGTTGAGAACCACCAGTCTATATCAACCCTAACAGTCCTCCAGCGGCTGTCCCACAAGCCCAACACTGACTGCTCTGGTCACAATCATGAAATTCACTGCCCAGAGCTCACTGTGGCCAGAAGATGCCGCTGCCAGCATCCATCTTAATAACCCTGCATATTTTTGAAATGCCTTTCCCTCATTGCCCACCTTGGCATGTGCACCTCACATGGAGCTCTCTCTTGCTGTGTGTAATGGCTCAGCTGAGCATGCTGGCTACGTATTCCAGACTTGCTCCTGCCTGGAGTCAACAGGAAATATTGGATCTCCTGGAAGTGTGGGGAGAAGAGGCTGTGTGGGCATAGCTATGGAACAGTCCCAGAAACATGGACATCTATGAGCAAATTGCCTGTGGGATGTCGGTGATGGAGTAGGGCGGAGATCAGCAGCAGTGCTGTATGACAGCAAAGGAACTGTGGCAGGCCTACCAGAAAGCCAAGGAGGCCATTGCTTAATCTGATACCGAGGTGCAGATCTGCTGCTTTTACAATGAACTGCATGTCAGACCTAGTGAAGACTCCACCAGCACCCTGCAGAGCACTATGGATACCTCAGAGCAACCTGAGACACAGACCCCTGCCGGGAACAGCAAGGAGGAGGAAAAGGAGAATGGTGAACATATTACCAGGGGTCCAGCTATGCCACCAGCCGGGACCTGTTTGAGACTCCTCCACAGTCTAGTCACTCCCAATAACCAAGCACAGGTGAACCTGATGCAGGGGAAGGAACCTCAGGTGTGTGAATGTGTTTCTATTACAATGCTTAAATGTACTGAGGGTGCCTGACCCCCAACGTAGCAGGACACAGGTATCCACTTTCCCCTTATTAAGTTCTGTTCTGTTAATTCATATAAGAGTCTCTTTCAGAATTTATTGCATTTGTTTTTAAACTGCATGTCATTTTTATGCACTGGCTTTGGTATGCAGTAAAAATCTATCTATCTTTATTACTTTGCAACACGTGCTTCAGAATGCTTCACATCACTGAAAGCACCCACTACTTGTTGTACAGGATGACAGAACTCATAGGATCAGTGACAAACATGGTATAGTTATAAAGGTTACAGCAAGCACCGCAAAATTAATAGGTACTTTAAAAGACAGTGTTCTGTTCATACATGTACAGCAAGCACGACATAATTCCTAACAGCCCCCAAAACTTCAGAGTTGGGCAGAAGTCACAAAGCATAGTCCACCACACCATATTACTGTGCTCTTTCAAAGCCTCCCTGAGCCAAATAGCCCAGGAGCTCTTCTCATAACCCTTATGTCTGGCTGCTCAAACTTAGTAGACAGCTGCTCTACTGCTGCCCTCCACCAGGCACCAACTTTTCCTCCTTTGCCTCGCAGATGTTATGCAGGATACAGCAGGCAGCTACAACCATTGAGATGTTTTTCTCACTGAGATCCAATCTGGTGGGTAAACAATGCCCTTCATCTACCAAAAGCACATTCAACTCTCATTCTGCACCTGCTGAGCCTGTAGCTGAATCTTTCCTTGGTGCTGGCGAGGTGGCTGGTGTATGGCTTCATGAGTCAGGAGAGCAAGGGGTAGGCTCGGCCCCCAGGAACACTATTGGCATTTCAACATTGCCAATGGTAATCCAGTGATGGGTAAAGAATGTCCGTGCTTGCAGCTTTCTGAACAGTCCCGTGTTCTTAAAGATATGATCATCATGTACCTTCCCTGACCAGCCAACATTGATGTCAGTGAAGCATCCCCAGTGATCCACCAGTGCTTGCATAACCATAGAGAAGTAACTCTTTCTGTTGATCTACTCCATGACAAGGTGGGTGAGTGCCAGAATATGCGTGCCATATATCATCCCACTGGAGTTTGGCCACCCCATTACTGCACATCCACCCACTGTGTCCTGCACATTGCTGAATGTTCCAATCCTGTGTAGCTGGAGACAGTTAATGGCTCTGCTTATTTGCATAACAGCCTGCCCTCTGGATATTTCAACTTCAAAATGATTTCCCACTGACTGGTAGCAATCCCAGTTGCAAGCTTACATAGTATGATTGCCACTCACTTCTCTATGACCAGTGCAACTCTCATTCTGGTGTCCCAGCACTGCATGGGTGAGCTTGGCGCAAAGAATCATCAAGCAGGAAGGGGAAACAAAGGCAGCTCAAACAGGTGGAATAAAGCCAGAAGCGAACACCCTTCCACACAGATTCTGCGTCCTAGTTCCCAGCTAGAAATATTTTTCAAGAGAGGGATTGAAACTATTAAAAAAAAAAAGGGGGCAAACACCCAAGACACCCCCCTCTTTCTTCTTGTCTGTTTCTGGCATTGAACCAAAGAAGACAAAGGAAAACAGCTGTTGGACTCTAGCGGGGCAGGGGGGCATGGCCCTGCCCTCAAGAGTTTTTGGTCATTAATCTTGCTGGGGACATGTGGTGACAAATTTTGCTTGAGTCTAATATAGTTTGAGACACTAGTAAGTGTTTTTTATTTTTTTTTTATTGTAACCATTTCTGACTTTTATGCCTCATGACTCACTTAAAATCTATCTTTGTAGCTAATAAACTTGTTTGGCTGTTTTATCTAATTCAGTGTGTTTAAATTGAAGTGTCTTGGTAACACTCTTTAAGATAACAAGCTGACATATTATTCCCTTAAGGAATAGCAGATTTAATATATTTGTAATGGCTAGAAGAGGCTGGGAAATACAGGACATTTCTGGGGAGAAATACGGGACCAGGAATGTGTTGGGGTCACGCTGCAGTATAACCAAGACTAGTGAGAGTCAGGATGTAACTGGCAGGCTGCAGTTACACACTGATACTCAGGGTGCGGCTTGCATACTGGAAGGCTGTTTGTGAGAGGCCCAGGTTGTAGCTACTTCAGCAAGGCATTGTAAGGCAACCCAGGCTGCAAGGCAGGGATGGCACAGCCCCCCTCTGGTGTGAGTTGTACCCTGAAATGTCACGCTGCTCCACTATGTACTGCTAAAATGTCCCAAAAGACGGTATGCCAGATGAGGGTGAGTTGCACACTGGGATACCTACCCATGGTGCACTTCACTGTGCATCGACATGAGCACTCCTGGTGAGTATGTGCAGCACTGACACAAGGATCCATGTGTGCGAGGGCCAGAGCAGTGCACTAATGGCAGTGGCTGTATACCAATGTACCTTGCGTCAACCAAAGTTTGAGGTGAAAAAGTGGCTTCAGGGAGAGTTTCTGTGCCATACTTCATCAAGCATCATTGGTGCGTTCCTCATCCTGGGCTCTTCTGTGGGCTGAGGAGCCCCCCAGTATAACTTACACAAGCCTGGGCTCCCTATGGCCATAACACTGCCCAGAATCTCTGCAACACGACCATCCTGCCCCAGTACTCCCCTTTGGGAGGCAGGTTTACAGCTGTCTTCTACAGTGCCTGCACTAGGGCAATCCTTCCCCAGCCAGATTAGGTGCTCTGGCCTTTTTTCTTGGTATACTGGTGGGTGGAGGGTGAGGGTCTCTCCCTCAGTTCATACTGATAGCAATTCTTATCTTTACCCTCACAGGTTTCTGTAAAATTAAAATATCCATATATAATCCAACTTCATCTCTGAGCAGCACCCTATTGCCATGCCCTCTTTTTCTTTCTCATTGTAATGAGGTTGTGATATTGCGAGCTATTTCAGAAAGCCTTGGCAAGAGAGAAAGTAGCCCTACTTAACCCAGTTTACTGGGTTTCCATAACAACTTGACACAGCTATTTATATAGTTACAGAATATTATTTGCTTTTCACCCTTTTTAGAACTTTTTGTTGCCATATCAACCTAAACCTTCCTGAATAGAGTATAGTTTTCCACATTCAGTTTCCTTGATTTCTCCAGAATTAACTTTCCTCTCAATTAATGAAATTTGCCCCTGTACACGGGGCTGGCCTGAGGCCCAGATATCACTTAAGTCCCATGCAAGGTCCTACTTCGAGTGGATGTTAAGTGGTACATTGGCCTTGTGATGCCTCTCTGCACAGGAGTGAAATTCACGGAATATGAGAAACAAGGGTCAAGCTACCTTGGACAAAAGGCTGCAAAAACATCAGCAGATTATTCATCTGCTTTTGGAAGGTGGACCCATCAAAAAGAGTTGGTTGGCACTTGGCCCCAGATCCCCAGATTGATTTAGGCTCTAGCTTCCATTGAAATAATGGAAGTTAGGAGCCTAAATCTCTTTGGAGATCTGGGCTTAACTGACTCTGAATCTGTCAAGGGTGGAGATGGGATAACTTGTTCTGAGAAGTCATAACTTCAAAGGTTTGACTTAAGACATATGTTATTGGGTTCAAGTCTGAGACAGGATGGGGAGTTAGGGGGATGGGAGAGGGAAGAGCAGAGGTGGGACAGAGTGCACAAGAAATACAGAGGCGGAGTAGGGAAAAGTAGCGGAGAGGGAAAACTTCCACTGGGAGCACTCCATGTCTGAGCATGCTCTTCTGATATCCCTAATGCGCAGCACAGGTTTCTCTTCATCTTGAAAAGAAGTCACTAGGGCTGGGTTAAGGTGATTCAATGCCCTAGTCCCATTACAACAAAGGGCATTCTTACAGCTTCACACTTGGAATTTAGCCCTGCCCCCACTGAGTAGGGTTGCCAACAATCCCTTATTACAAGGGACATCCCTTATTTTTTCATCTCTGAACAACAAGATCGGCAGTTGCTGAGTGCGGCAAAAACACCTATGGTGAATGTAGGTGAGTGCTGCTTGTTGTTATTAATAACAACAATAATATCTGGAGAAGATGTGGGGCAGGGTGCTAAGAAAACAGTTCCTTATTTTTGAAATACAATGTTGGCAACCTTACCACTGAGTGCCAGTGCTAGGGCTTCTCTCTTCCCAGGCAGAGGCTGTGGCATGGGATCTCCTGCTTCCACACCTTGGGTCAAAAGGAGTCCCTTCCCATAAGAAGCAGCAGGAGTTCCACTCTTCCCTCTGGAGAGGGAAGGGCAGTAGTTGGGGTGTTTAGGAACAGGGGTCTCAGTACTTATCCCATCAGTAGGGCTGTGTCTCAGTGGGTGAATGGGGTTCTGAGCCCACTGCACTCTTCCCCTCCTGTTACACCCACAGGACTCTATTGAAGAGGTGGTGGTAGGCCCCACAGAGCAGTGAATCTTGGAGTTAACACCCTATTGAGAGCTATGGCACAGATCACAGAGATCTTGCTTCTGGCTCTCTGAAAATTTAAGCAGGCATTACCACATCAGTTACACTTAGCTCAGGTTTTCAAGCTTTTCTTTATAACCGCAAGGGCTTTATTTTCAACAAAAGCTAAAATACTGACGTAATCACATAATTCTAGGAGTTTGGACCCTAGACTGAGCCTGCCCTGCCTATGCCTTAATCCAGCCCTGGCTGTTGTTGTAGCTTGTTAATAGCTAAATCACCCTTGAGAAGGTAAAAGCATTTGAAGTTATAGGAGAAAAAAGGTTGTGAAATTTAAAGTAGTTTGGGTAGCCAAAAAACAGTTTACCAGAGAAGCTGCAAAAAGTCCACTTTCTCTGATATTCACTTCTGAATAACCTCCTGAATGAATATTACTCTTGGATTTTGTTTCTTCCCAGGCTGCCCTGATTTCATGCACTATAGCCCTGATTTAAAGCCACTGAAGTTAAAGAGAATTTTCATGTTTGGGAAATTGTTTCATGAGTTACTCAGTAGCACTCACAATATTAAATGATTTCCTGTCTGTTGAACAGTAGCAGATTTTGAAGCCTTGCAGGTCAATTTCCCATTGGAGGAGAAATTGGTGACATAGAATCTGCATATTTTCCTAGTGTAACTTGTTTGTTTATACTATGTACACCAGTCTTTGAACAGATAGTCATCAAAAGTGTGCAGGCAATCCCCTCTGTCAGAGGTCGCAGCCCAAAAACACCAGTGCCTAGTTCCCAGGCAGTAACTCTGTCCGAAGAATTGACTTTAGTTAGAGAGATTCAGACAGGGAGCAAACTCTCCTGTTTGCAACAGCTCCTTTCAAAAAGAAAGTACATAACAAAACTAACAACAATGTAACATTTCTTCAAAGACTGAACCCAACTTGCATGTCACATAAAAATGTATAAACTGTAACAGCGCCATCTTGTGACACGCACCATAATCTGTCTGTCTCTGTGTGTGTATGTCTCTCTCTCTGTCTCACACATACTCATTTGCTCAGACATGCATACACACATCAAAACTAACTCCTTACTCCTTGCCGCTTGTTTTTGGTATGAAATTAGACCTAACACACACTATCTGCCTTCCCACCAGCCTGCAGCAATAATCCTCAATTTACATTCATATACAAATGACATTATCATTTTTAAATGAGTTGGGCTTTCTGTCTATTTTAATGCTTTGCCAAACTCTCTGATTTGGTTCCAGGATCTAGTAAGCTAGACAGCATCTCCCTGTTTGATTGTAAAGCATTTTCACCACTTGATACTCATCCTTTCCTCACCATCCATACTGCTGAAACCCTTGTCCCAGCTTGGCTTGGCTCCCATCCTGACTACAATCACCTCCCCTCTGGCCTTTCTTCTTTTTCCCCCCCTCCCCCTACTTCCATTCCAGTCCAGACTTCTACAGGGTAGATAGTAGTAATATCTGACCCCACTACCTCCAGGCTTCCTTTCTATCCTATGAGTCAAGTTGTTCCCAGGCGTATCTGAACGGACCCAACCTACTTCTAATCATGAATTCTCTGTTTCTTGCTTACAGTACAACACCAGTGCAATTCATAGGGCTCTTTTCCTCACTCTGCAGACAATCCCCAGTGGGAGAAGTGGTTTTAATCTCCTTGTTTCATGTCATCCAGGCTGCATCTGCACATTTCTAAATGATTCAGGACTTCCTAAAGAAGTACTGACTGCTCTCCCTGGATGGAAATTGCATCATGATTCATCCCACTAGATCTCTACATTTTTGCTAGCTTCCACTGTCTGTGACCTCAGAAAAGCCAAGACTACTGGCCACTCTTTGCCATAAATCACAAACTGACACCTTTTTAAACAGTAACAGGAGTGGCTGCCTCTGCACCTTATTTTTCTCCACCCTCAACTAAAAAAAACCTTGAACATTGAACTGTGGTTTGGTACAGTATAACATGATCCATTCCATTTATTTTATAGCACTTTAATGCCTTCCTCAGTTGTCTCACAATGCAGACTTCAGGCAGAGTGGAGCCATGTTACTTAGCAACTTGCAATACACATGATAAAATTAACCCAAACAGTTTTGTTTATTAACTCCTTAATAAGGAGCAAACAAAACAGCAACCGGAGAATTTCAAGGCAAGAAGTCTTTCTGTTTTTGTCATGTTACTAATATTAAAAAGGACAATGTTAACTTATCTTGTGCTGATCTAGGGCCTTCCTACTGTTTTTTGTAATACCCCTTTTGCAGCACAAAAGTCTTTTCCCCGCCTTCATTCCTGAAGTTTTGTGTAGTTCCATTTAACACTTTTCTTCTGTATTTTGTATATATCTGAAATGGAGATGGCTGCTACTTTCCCCTAGCAAATTCAGTGTTTCTAGAATAATATCATTAGCGCTATGACAAGCTGTTTGCCTCCTTGTAATTGGGCTCAGTGGAGCTCCAGAAGCAGAGATGAACAGCAAGTGCACAGTGCAGAGCTGGATTTGGATTTCAAGTTCCCCAAGGCGCAATGTTTGGACTGGGGGTAGTAGGATAAGCCCATCTCTATTCAAAAGCTAAGATGCAATAACTAAAAGTGAAGGCCCCTCTTAGCAGATTTAACATGTGGTGAGTAGAAATCTTTTCTTAGGCCTGGAATCATTGTCTTTCTCTACCTGTTTGCATCCACCTGTACATCCCACAGTTTGTAACAGAAACATAAAATGGGGTTGATTTTTTGGCACCAGCTCTCTGTAACCGATAGTTGAGTGACCTTGTGATTCTGGAGATGTGGGTTCTAGTCCTGCCTTGGACAAATTGTTGGAGGAGGAAGGTTTTCAAATGCTCAGCACCCCCAATTCACACTGCTCTCTTAAGAACATGGGCCCTAATATTGTTGTGCCTCAGTTCCCCATCCATAAAATGGGGATAATACACCCCCTTTTCATGAGGTTTTGTGAGAAATGTTACTAGTGCATGGGAGATTTTATTTACTGTAGCTCCATGAGCCATGTAGGTACCTAGAGAAAATATCCGAGATGCCTGGTGTGCAATAGGTTGGATGGTTTATATCAGATATCTAATATCAAATGACAGACATTTTCTTTCTGGGATTCCTTTTGCCTGGAGCGTGGTAGTTTTAGAAACATTCCAGTAAAATGGGTAACGTTGCAGGGGTTAGCAAAAGGATGAGAACACATTGCATAACTCTTTCAGGGATCCTTGATGAAAGGCTTCTGCCAAGAATTCCAGCCTTAGGAACGACTCCAGCGAGATTATTTCCAGCTATGAAACCCTTTTCCTGCTGTGACGCTGAGCCCTCCCTGCCCAGCACTTCGTGGTGACTGCTGATAATGAAAGAGCAAAAGGCCTCCCTCCCAGACATTAACTGGAACAGCTGATCACGTCAGCCTTTTCCGGCTTTTATGGAGAAGAATGAGTTACTTGTGTGTTCGTGTGAGAAAATATTTAGACACAAGATATGGCAGCTATAGGTTTTTATGGAAGCAGAATGCAGATCCTTATCGGTGTTCATTTATTTTGCATGAAATGACAAAATAATTCCTTGGAAACTTACTCCTGACAGTCCCAAAGCCCGACATGCACGCCATTGAACGTGGATTAAGGTGGGGCTGCACCAGGCACGTACTGAAGGGGTCATATTCCGTTTCATGCCAGACAGAGTCAGGATGGAAAGAAGGAAAGGGAGACATAAGTAGATGAAAAGGAGGAGGCAAAAGAGCTGAGACTCTGATCCTGCAACTGGATTGGGCTCTGCATAGATCCAGTTGCAGCAACAACATATGAAATTGTTCAAAGTTGCCCTGTCTTGGTGTAACCTTCCTTCTCCGCCAAAAACAACCTAAAGCAAAAAATACAGAATCCTAATTTAGAGCAGGACAAGACTATTATCTTAACCAGTGCATCCTCCTGCCATGGCAAGATTTTCCCTCTATTTTATGTTCTCTAGTGCTTTGACCAAAATGATGGGGATTCCCTTGGGAGGTTGTTCAGCAGGTGAGTAGATCTCTCTGCTAGGCACTTTTTGACATAGTATGCAACCTAAATGTCCCTTCCTAGCTTTCATCCCATCACACCCTAAACAATCCGTCTTTGCTTTATTCTCCAAGTATTTGAAGATTTATCCCTGCTTTGTCTTTTCCCAGCTAAGGTGTCTATAGGTATATAGGTCTTACCCTGAGTTGTCTGATTGATGGTATGATCCCTGGACATAATGTGGAGCTACTCTAAGGATATGTCTACAGTGGAGCAGGAGGTGTAATTTCCAGCTTGAGTATACAAAGCCATGCTAGCTTTGATTGAGCTACTGTGCTAAAAATAGCAGAGCAGAAGCAGTGGGACAGCCTAGCCAGCCAGCGTGCAGTGCCACTGGAGACCCTAGCTACCTCCTTGAGCCTCTAGTCCATCCCACCGCCTGTGCTGCCCGAGCCACACTGATTTTTACCATAGTAGCTTGTTCGAAGCTAGTGTGCATATGTCTACCCAAGCCAGAAATTACAGCTCCAGCTCATCTGTAGATGTATCTTGAGATACACTCTCTGCCAATGCCCTCCTGGGCCAAGAGAGATCCAGCCATTCCTCTCACCTCCAACCACACCAGCAGAAGGAAGGGAAGGTCGTGTAGGATAGGAAGCAGTGCTAGTGGACAGGTCAATGACCTGGGTTCATTTCCTGGCTCAGCCATAGACCAGCTGTGTCACATTAAGTAAGTCACATAATCCACCTTCTGGCTCAGCTCCTCTTTGGTAAACTAGGAAAATACCTTCCTGTCACATAAAGGTTTGCAAGGGGAAAAAATCCACTAGCACTTGTGAGGTACTCAACTACGACAGTGATCAGGGCTAAAGAGCTACCTCCATAGGAGTCAAACAACAGACTCCCTCTAGAGGAGCCAGTTACACCAACGTGGGGGCTGCTTTGGAGCTGTGCTAGGGCTGGAAGCAGCCGCTCTGCTGGGATGGATCTAGGGAGGTGGGGTTTTTAGAATAGGAACACTGTTTCAAAGCACATTGGCACAGACATGCGATTGCGATACTCCCTTGGCTAGGGCATCAACTCTCCTGCCTGTTGACCGCAGGAAGAAATGTGACCCCACCCCTTCGGGCTCTGGCTGGCTGGGCTTTGGTACAACAGCCAACTGATCGGGTAGCCATGCATGGGGTTGGTGTGGCAGCTGCATGACATAGATATGTCAAGTTCTAGCGTGCATGTGCCAATTTCAGCAGGAGTAACTTACACCTTCTTCCATCCTCCTCAGCATGGAAATGACACCAACTCAGCCTTCCTTAAACACCACCCACTTGCCAAATTGTAATTTGCACCTTGTTACACAACACTGCTGAATTTAAACCCCAGGGAGTGGCAGCAGTTTATTGCAGGGCCCAATTCTGTTAAAAACCCAGGTTTCTTTTCTTTTTGTCTTTAGTTTTTTATCAGTGCGGGGGGGGGGGGGTTCCACTCATGGTCCCCTCAGTTACCCAGGTAACTCCATGGCCTTCAGCATGGTTGCAGGTTATAAATCAGAGCAGGATTTGAACATTATCTTTGGCAATTACAGGGTATGCTTGGAAAAACCAGGCCCAGTAATGAAAGTTGAAGCCAGCCAGGATCTCCTGGCTTGAGAGCCTGCTATGAAAATTTCCCTCAGCCCTGTTCCACGTGTCCTTTGGATGCTTGGCTAATGCTCCTTTTGCCAGACACTACTTGCAAGACAAATAAGCTGTTCCATGGCGTGTGTTGATGTTCAAGCCATGATGCTCCCCCTCGCCCTCTGTTCATCTTCGAAAGTTTTAAAATAAAAACATCCCACAGCATTAAAAAGTTCTGTCTTGGAGCTGAGTCAACTCCCCCACCTTTTCCCATACCTTTCTCGTCGTTTCACTGTCCTAGTCACACCTCCATCTTGCTCCCCCACCTTAGCACACACACATGCCCACCCATATACAAGCCAGAAGAGGAAATTAATCATATGGGGTGGGGGAATTGGGAATATTAGACTCTTTTATCCTGAAAACTAACCATCATCTTTGGCCCTGTGCCTGGAAGTGTTTGAAATCTCTGCCAACCCAACAGCAAGATATCCTGGGGATGGACAGGCAGGATCCAGTCTAGCATCTCTATTCATTACAAACGTCAACTTTCAGCTTTTTAAAAATTGTAAGCTGCTAATAGGCAGACTGGTTCAGATCATAATACTTAAAGATGGAAAAGACCTGCTAGATCATTGAATCCAAACGAGACATGCACAAGGTTGTGAGCTACAAGGATCCTTGATACTCAAAGTTTGTTGGCTTCAGCCATCATAAAATGGTTACTGGGTTAAGAATTCCAATGTCTTTCCCTTGACAGAAGCATGTTGTCATGAGTGTGGCAAACAAAAGATGAACAAGCCAACGTTACATAGACAAGGTTCTGAAACTCCAGCAGATCCCCTGAGAAATTGCAGCTTTGAGAGGCAAAATTTAATTAAGTAGTAATGAGCTATGCTTTTGATACCATGGTGGAAAAGCTGCTGCAGGCACAAACGCTGGAAGAGGGGCTTTTGACTGATTTTTAATTAGACTTTAATAGATCCCTAAGGTCACATTTCATTTAAAAAAAAAACTAGCCCTACATAATGAATAACTGAAATTAGATTTGAACATATGCAAATAGCTAGTTCAAAGGAGCTGAACTTGATAAATACAGATAGGAAAGGTTACACTCTAGACCTTTCAAGGTTGATTTTCCTTCCATTGATACATTGACCAGTTGTTTGTTTGGGTTTTTTTCTTTGCAGCTGAAATGTAGAACGGATACAGCTGTAAAAGCACATCACACTGAATAGCCAAGCAAGGTATGGATAGAAAGGTAGATCCTTAGCAGGTCTATGGCACAACTCCATAGATTTCACCTGTAATACCACAGATCTGAGCTGTGTACCGCATTTCCAAATTAAGGGCCAGATTCTGATAGCCCTGCTCATGCCAAGAAGCATCTTACTCCGCAAGATGTCCCATTGACTTCAAAAGAGCGCCTCATGGAGTAAAGTACAATTCAACACAAGTAACAGAATAGGAATCTGGCCACAAAGGTGTTAAATTGGCTCAAAGGACTGGTGCCCAGACATTTTCTAACTAATCTGGGTAGTTCCAGAGATGTCTGGACCATGGAGCCTTATTTTGTCTGCGGTGTGTTTGAAGGGATGGTGCCTCTAATGATGAGCTCTGAATATTCCACTGAACAAGAAATCAGGGCTTCCAATGGCTGCTGGAGATGGGAATTTCCCAGGTTAGCAGACAGGAAGCCCACAAAATGTTCTAGCTCCTCCTGAACAAATACAAGTAAATAGTTAAGTTCCTTATTGTGTGTGTGTAGTGTAATAGTTATATCATAAAAGTGCTGGAATTTTAAGTAATTCAGCTTTTTAAAAATATATATTATCTATTTGTACTTAGCACCTCCCTAAGATACCTCTGTATCAATACAATCAACTTTCAACAATAGTCCCACAAATTAAGAGTTCTTCCAGTGGAACCCTGCTAACAAGGATATTCACTTCACCCACCACTGAAATGCACCCACTTCTAGGGGTCTCTGTAGCAGGTCTGCAGGTTTAAAGCAAAGGCATGAACTGCTTCCTGGACCTTAAAATCATCTGTCCATCACCAGACTTTCTCCAAAGACCAGTGCACTGGGGAATGACCAGTACAAATTGCACATCCCTGCCTGAGACAGTCTTTCTGGTGCTGTATTTTTTGATAATTATGTCAATAAAACCCTGCCTGTTTCATCCCTATTAAACTCTTTAGGACTGTTCTGTAGGGGATATGACAGACAAATGTGATGTTTATTGTTTTGGTTCTGACAGGTTTTTTTAATTTAAACTAAATTGCAGAAGAAACACCATGCAGAGAGGTTGCATCTCTAATCATCCAGCACTACGTTAGTTCTGCTCTGAGTCCATAAATACATATTACAAGGTTGGCATCCTCTTACATTGGATGTATAGATCTGCCTGCTAGGTTTATGGTTACATTTCATTAAGTGTACTCTCTGTGCCATGTTGCGTGGGCATAGTGCATAGAGAAACACTTGTTAATGCAGTTTACAGTGTTGAAACCATAAAACGGCCATTCATGTGACCCTAACTAGGTTAATAATTTATCACTGGAATTCCCAAAGGTAGAGGAAGCTATGGAGGGGTAGGGGACTAGGCTAGATGAGAGTTAGGAGCCCTTCAGGTCTCAGGAGGAGAAGGGTGATCTGTTAGGGCTGGGAATGGGGATGTGTCCTTCTCTACATTTGACTGAATCTTGACAAGGTTTTGGGCTGGCTCTGCGTAAGGGCTGATTTTTATTTGCTAAGAACTGTTTCATCTATTCCTCAATGGCAATTATTTGAATCATAGTCAAGGCTGCTATTGAGAGAAGTGACTCAGCATCATTACCATCTAACAATTGCACACTGCTCTATGTAAAATGATTTCAATCTGGTTTTAAACTATCCTTTATCCTCATCATAACTGGCTATGGAAAGGGAAGGAGATGGGAAGAATTTCCTTCACTGAGGGGTTTCAAAAACAGGTGGGATAGCCATCTGTCTTGGATGGGTTAGACACAACAAACCCTGCATCTTGGCAGGGGGTTAGATTAGATGACCCTTGTAGTCCCTGCTAACCCTGTGATTCTATGAGTCTAAGATGAGAAGAAATGGGTGAGCTCTTATTTCCCTTTCTGGAAATATCCTATAGACCTAAATAGCAATGAAACCAACGGGGTGCTATAGAAGTTATTCAAAAAACCTGAAATCCTAGCCCCATTGAAGTCAATAGAAAGTTTTCTATTGACGATAGTGGGTCCAGGGTGTCACCAATAGCAGTTAATAGAGAGGAACAAATCCTTTGGAATTTTATAACAAATAATCTATAGGGTGTTGCACAAAACTTATCCTTGTCTATTAAGTTCTATAGGGACTTTTTTATTAGAATGACAGCACCAAACTTGGGTTCAGATTTGGTTTGGACTAAGCCCTTCTGACTTTTTTCTGGAATTGGTTCTGTCATCCCTGGATGGAGTTGGTTTGGAGTAAGACCAAAACTTGTTGTTAGTGGCTGTGTTTTAATTTTAAAGGTCCCCAATGATCTCTCCTCATTCCTTGTATTTCCCAGGTACAGGAGAGCCCCCCTGAAGCTCTGTGTGTACCAGGGAAGTACTTAGCATCCTAGGAAGTGGCATTGGAAGAAACAGCATTTGCAATCCTAGGGACACCTGAATTAACAAGCCAATCCCTCTGGGTGGGTGAGGGAGTGGAACTGGGCCAGGGCCACTTCTGTTTGAGGAAGGGGGAGCAAGTGGGATGGGCAGCTGGATGGAAAGCCTTAATGTGAATCCAAACCTTATGATAGAGAATGCTGTCTTCCTGGGGATGCATTGTCCACAGTTCCTGCCTTTTGATTGTCATGAAGATATGAACACAATATGGAAAACATTGTCCACGTCTGTTATTTATTGATAGAGAATGATAGTAGCTCATTTCTGGCTACTACCACATGTCACTTATGCGTAGATATATGTGTGGACAGTTTCTGAAGTGGGTGTGCTTTCTCAATACACATAACAGCTTTTGAGAGCCATTTTACTTGGTAATTGATTTACCAAGGGACGCTCAGATCAGTCACAGTATCTCTTTCTTTTTTTAATGAGGTGCTGTTGATTTTTCACTCTCATTTTCTGGATGAGTTGATTGAGACGCAAGGAGGTCAAATGCCTTTGGCCTAATGTCCATAGACTTTTCAAAGTCAGAGTTCTATTTTTTTAAACATTATGCCAAAAGACACTGAATTGAAGTCAGTGAGACTCCACATGTGCTTAAAGTTAGGCACACGCTTAAGTACCTTGCTGAATTGGGGCCTATTTGAGAATCTTATTCTTCTCTGCAATATGCTGTTTTAACAGTGCAACTCCACTGACTTCAGCCAGCTGTCAGACCCACTGCCTATTAAATGAGCTTTGGATGGGTACAAAAAGTTAATCAGTAACCACTGAGAGGTTTTCTACACTCCCTTCTTTTTCCCTTTCCTTTGGGAAATAAAAGAAACCTGAGCTGGCTTTTTTAATGGCCCTCAGGACTCCAGCTAGCAGACTAAATATCAGGTCGGAATCCCTTTCATATCAACACTATAATAAACCCCCAAAAAACAAGAAGAGCCTGATTCTGGTGTCATTTATATGGGTATCTGAGTAATAATATAATGTTTGTATTACAGCAGGGTCTAGGGGGCCCAGTCATGTGCTAGCTGCTGTACAAACAGTAAAGCTGGAGTCACACCATAGCAGAAAGCTACAGTATAGTTTTTTAAATCAGTGGGATTATGCTGGTGTAAATGAGGACTGAATCAGGCCGGCCAATGGCTGTGTTTTTATTTTTTGTCTTTTTTTATGTTTTAACAAATGCAGGACTATGAAGCTAAAAGTGGAGGGAGGGTAAGTTTCAAAGACAGGTTCATAAACACTGGGCCGTGGACTTGACTTAATGAGAGCATCTCCTGTACTTAGAAGGGGTACCATAGGGAGGGATTGATACTGTCTGTAGCACGTTAAATGTTAACTTTTAATGGTACAAAACCAAGGTCATTCAACAGAGAGAGACATAGCAAAGGGGCCCTGAGTTGCAGCATTTGCAGATCAGATAAATGCTTCCAGCTAAAAGAAAAAGCACAGGGTCTGCCTGCCACACTCTGGTGAAACCTGGTATAAAGCCTTCATTTCACCTCCCTAAGGTCCGTGCTTGCTGGACACATCCCTGGAGTGGCAGGAATGGATTCATTAAGTATAAAGGTCCAGTGGGCTAATGAACTATATAGATTCACTCAAGGCTGCCCAGAGGATTCAGGGGGCCTGAGGAAAAGCAATTTTGGGGGACCCTTCCATAAAAAAAAGTTGCAATACTATAGAATACTATATTCTCGTGTGGGGCCCTGACTTCCAAAGACCTCTGTGACTTCAGCCAGCACTGGCTGGGAGCTGCAGGGTCTCCTGTTGCCAGAGGGGACCTCCACTGCTCCCAGCTATTGTGGGCGCCAGAGGAGACCCCAGAGCTCTCCACCTCCAGGGGTGTCAGAGGGGACCCCCAGAGCTCTTCACATCCACAGGCACCAAGGGGGACCCCCAGAGCTCCAGGCTGCTGCGGCAGCAGGGGGAGCCCTGCAGCTTGGAGTCACCAGCAGAGGGGGATCCTGGAGCTCCCAGCCCACCTGCACCTGTCCAGGCTTCCCATTTTGTCATTGATATTTTTAGTAAAAGTCAGGAACAGGTCACGGGCTTCCGTGATTTTTTCGTTATTGCCTGTGACCTGTCCGTGACTTTTACTAAAAATATCCATGACAAAATCTTAGCCTGAGCTATAAAAACTCCACAGTCTACTTGTGCCACAGCAACTGGTTTTCTGCATATAAAAGCCAGGGCCAGTGTTAGAGGGTAGCAAGCAGGGAAATTTTCTGAGGGGCCCATGCTACAGGCGCCCCCACAAACCTACATTGGTCAGGCTTCGGCTTCAGCCTTAGTGGTGGGGCTCAGAACTCCAGGCTTCAGACCACATGCGGTGGGGCTTTGGCTTTCTGTCCTGGGTCCCAGTGAGTCTAATGCTGGCACTGCTTGGTGGACCCCCTGAAACCTCCTTGTGGTCCCTCAGGGGGCCTTTGGGCCCTAGTTGAGACCCACTGTTCTAGTGGGCATCACCAACACTACAACCACTGTTGGTACCTGTTGGACAGGGAGCAAACGACTGTGGAGAGAAATGAGTTATCATTTTGCCCCTAAGATTAACTCTGGGACAAAGCTGAGGCAATGTGTGAGCACATACCCTGTGTGTGAGTACTGGGCACAATGATGAAGCAGTGTGGGGAGTTTCTACCCAAGGTGTGGATAAATTCAAGAGTTCAGTCTTCAAGCTGGCATTTTCTACAAGCCCTGAGGCTGCAGTTTTCAAAAGTTCTCATGTCCCCTAGGCTCTTCTAAAAATCTCAGCCTAAATTCACTTCTAAAAAGCTTCCACCACACACTGGTCGATAGCTAAAAGCTAATTATCCCCAGAAGAGTCAAGGCCTACATCCATTTGCACTGAGGTCAGTAAAAGAGCTCCTTTGCCTGACTCACTTAGTTCCTTATCCAAGTGAGCATGAAATGTCCATGATGCTGCAAAATAACTGTACTCCATCATCCCAAATGTCCTTGCTCCGAAGATTTTCTGTGCAAGGTGTATCTTAAATAATGGCTGGCAGTACAGAATAGTGGGGATTGCTATTTTTCTTTGGTGATTTTGGGATGATTTACAGCTGCAGCAGGAGCAATTAAACAATCCTGAGGGCCCTAAAAAGTTGTACTTGTCTGGTATGGCTACACTTGGAAATGTGCAGCGCTGGGAGTTACAGCTGTGGTCGTACAGCTGTGTAGGAACAGCGCTGCAGTGTGGCCACACTGACAGCTACCAGCGCTGCAGTGTGGCCACATTTGCAGCATTTGCAGCGCTGTTGGGAGTGGTGCATTGTGGGCAGCTATCCCAGCGTTCAAGGGCTGCAGGCTTAGGTTTCAAAAGAGGGGGCTGGGGTGGAGTGTACAGGGAGCGTCGGGGAGAAGAGAGACGGATCTTTGGAGCAACCTGCAGCTCCTCCTTGCAACTTCAAAGCGGTGGTGATGTGAAGGGAGCGTCGGGAGAACAGAGGAGCGGATTTTGAGCAGACACTTGACTCCCTAGCTTGCAATTCAAAACGGGGTGGGGAGACAGGAGCGTCGGGAGACAGAAGAGCGATTTGGAGCAAGACACTGTGAGCTCCGCCTTGCAAATCCTGGCATTCGCCACCCCTCCTCTAATCATCTAATGTAAAAGGCTTCAGACTCAGATAAGCAGCTTCTCCGAGGGACCCCCCCCGCACGTGCTGTTTGTCTGCCTCAACAAACAGCTTGTGAACATTCCAAAGCTCGCTCGGCTCGCTCGCGAGCAAAGAGCTAGCTGTTTGTAGCTCAGAGTCACCTCGTTTTTTGTAGACAATTCTGATACTCTGTATACTGAGGCAATAACAGCGCTGGTGAGTGTCACACCTGATGAGCAGCGCGCAATCACCCACGCTGGATTCGTACAACATAGCAGACCAGAGTAACAGCCAGCCGCAGCCAGGGAGTTGCAGCGCTGGCTGAGCTTTGTAAGTGTGGACACCGAGTAAGTTGCAGCGCTGTAACCCCCTCACCAGCGCTGCAACTTGCAAATGTAGCCAAGCCCTGGGATGGAAGTGGAAAGGGGGTCTAATGGAGCACAAGAGATTCCTCAGCCTACATTGGTGAGTCTTAGTCTTTTCTGCACTGTAACCTCCTGTTACAACAGTGACAACAATAATAATAACAAAAAGGCTTTGGGACTTTTCTCCCTCTTACACCGTCAACCATGTAGCCATAAAGAAAGACAGGGTGTTTTGCGACTCCTAGGTTGAGAGCTGGGGTTCTATAGGAGTTTGAATGAGAAGTTGGAACTCGCTTCTTTCCTACCTGGGTCAGTAGTGGGTGGGAGAAACACCTCTGCTCCCTGTTCGTGAGAGGGAAAGGGAGGGTTCTATCTGGTGTACTCGAGGCCGTTAATGAGTCCCCTCACCCCGCCAATGGAAGCTCTACTCATACCCCTGATACATGACTAAGGGGACATGTAGGGCAGGAAGCCATCCTTTCTGCAGGGCCAGAACTGTGTAGTGTCAGACAGGGTCATTCCCTAGAAGGTGGGGCTCAGAACCGGGGGAACTTGGCCAAAGCTGGGAATATAGGGGTGCCCTGGTCTTAAAGACACGCATGACAAGCCACTCACTCACTGGTTTCACTGGAAGCAGGGTGGGGCGGTATGTTAGTGCAAACATTCCCAGTCAGAGGCGGCTGTTTTTTGCTACCCCAAGCACAGCAGTCAGGGAGCCTTCGGCGGCGTTTCTGCGGCAGGTCCGCCAGTCATGCGGATTTGGCAGCGCTTCTGTGGGTGATCTACCGGTCCTGTGCCTTCGGTGTAGCCGCCACTGAGGCTGCGGGACTGGTGGACCTCCAGCAGAAACACCACCAAAGGCTCCCTCCCTGCTGCCCTCACGACGACCGACACGCCATGCCCCCCCCCCCGGCTTGCCACCTCAGGCACATGCTTGCTGCGTTGGTGCCTGGAGCTGCCCCTGTGCCCAGTCATGTTGCTTTTTCATATGAGAACCTCTAAATAGCTTCTACCAGCAATGGGGCAGCCTGTGCAGCCTCCGCTGGCTGGGCATGCCTGAATCTGCCTCTTTTGGAAACTCTTAGCTAACTCGCTACATCCCTGAGTAACTTCTGAATAGTGTGGATGACGAATGACCCACAAAAACTATTCCTGATTGCATAAGATTCACTGGGGTGGGGGTTCTCTCCCTCACCCCCATTCCTTTCAGATCAGTAAATTGCCACTGCCTTTCTGTATCACCTACAGTTCCTTTCTGTGGAAAGGTGTGGGATGCTTTCCAACATGTAGGAAGAAGAGCTCTACATGGGCAACATTTGTTTGAAGATATTTATCAAGGAAGCCAGCCTAGCATAACACATACAAAATGTAAATGAGAGCAGTTTAAATGCTCGCAAAGAGAGAGAGTGAGAGAACGCAAGTCTGCTCACTTGGCTGCAGGGTCTCTTTAATAAATAACCAAGTAAAAAGTACAAGCGGACTCTGGTTCAGCAGTGAATACCTCTGGTGCGCTGCTTCTACTGCCATACACGGGCTTTTCCCCAGGAGCTTTCTAGGCAGAAATAAGCTGCTTTAGCTTTCAGGTTCCATATCCCGTAAGTATAACAATAAAAGCAAATTTCTGTTAATGAGGAGAAAAATCTCCTGAGCCTGAGAGAGAGACAGCAGTGCAGGTCTGCTCAACGAGCCTTTAGTTGACAAAATGAGGGGGCCCTTTTCTCCCAACTGGTCGCAGAGAGAGAGGGCCTATATAGGGACAGGCAGCCAGGCATTCAGTGTACACATGATTTGGTCAGGAATGTATTGCCTTAGTGCCCACAGATTTTGCTAATAGCAACACAAGGTCTGAAAGTGGTTTTCCTGTGATTGCAAAAAACAAAACAAAAATAAAAACCATGCTACACAGAGTTCCTCTGATAGGATGCATAAGGAATACTGCAGAGAAGAGAGATCCATCCAGTTAAACCGCAGGGCTGTAAAAATTGGGGCCGGAGATTGCAACAAGTATTTCCCAGCAATAATTATTTTGCTAAGCCGAGGACCTTCTATTTATTAATATTTCCATGTATTAACCCTCTTCTCAAGTGTTGGCTGCCCTTGTGAAGCAGCTGCTGAGTTGTTACAGAAAATGAAGTCACACAATGAGCTGGAGACCAAACCAGCCAGGCATGGGCTAATCCCAACAAATGGCTCCTGTATTGTGTCCCGAAGAGCGCAAGAGCCGGGGAGCCAGATCAGAAATGTCCCAACTGTGAGCAGCCCATAAGGCCACAAGGGGGCAAATGAGGAATACTTCCTATTGTAAAAACAACGAGGAGTCCTTGTGGCACCGTAGAGACTAACAAATTTAAGAACTCCTCATTGTTTTTACTGATACAGACTAACACGGCTACCCCTCTGACTCCCTATTGTGTGGTTCTACAATGTCCCTCTGCTCCCTGGGGCTGTGCCTGGGAAAGGATGCTTCTGCATCACCTGCCATGCAGGGCGTAAAAGCCACAGCCACCTTGGCATGTTTTCTGTTAAATTCCAAAGCAAGGACTTCCCAGCTGATCTTATCTGAGATAAAGAATGAGAGGTGATCTCTACATTTCGCCACCAGGGCACCTACACCTTGAATTGCTTACTCCGAAAGCTTCAGTCCCAGTTAGGTGCCCCTCTGCAGGCAGGCAGCTGCATTCTCCGCTGTGATTGCAGTCTCCTTTCTATGCATGGGGCTTTAGCTGATAAACTCTTATTGCCACTAATTGCTCCTGCTCAGTGCAGAACATATATATGACTATTTTGCTAACCAACCTGCAGGCTTAAGTCGAATGTTTGTATCCCAGGCTCCATGAATCTCAGTGGAGAACAGAACAGCTAACCGAGCTGTATGTTGCAATCACTACGTGTTCTTGTTTCTCTTTGGTTGACGGTTCTCGGGACAGTCCACCACTGACTGAGATAAATCCCCTGCCCTGACTATATGAGAGGAATTTACATTAGCAACACTGGTATTATGCAAAACGTCATTTCTCATCCTTCCTAATCTAATTGCTATAATTGCCAGAGGAGGTTTCTGGCTCTTTATTGATGTGGCACTGCATTCCATTCCTAGGGGGAAAAGAAGTGTTCAGATTTTGGCATATTTTTGTTATTTGGTGTTCTCTGTATTAGCTAGGTGCAAATTGAGTTTGTTTACTGCTTATCATGTCACAAGGCCCACAGAACTATGGAACCATGTATTGTTGATAGGTGAACTTTCACAGAGAAAAACTGCTATTTTGAAGACAACTTGTTCATCTGGTAAATGGCAAAAGTTAGCCTTGTCCCCATAGCAAATACAGGTGTGTCGCATCTTACACACATTTAACATGCGCGATTTCAGCTTTACGTGGTTGGCAAAAACAAAAAAAAAGAGAAAAATAACAGTTTAAATACTGTTTCTGTAGTGCGAGTGACTCTATCTGCCATTCAACTCAATGCAGTTTTCACTATACGTGGTTTTCACTTTACATGCTAACCATGGAATGGAACCCCTGCGTTAGATGAGACAGACCTGTATAGATTTCATGGCAACACTCCACTTTGGGACATATTCATGAATTACTGCAGGCCAAACCTTGGAAGAGTTTCACCAACAAACACAGTTACTTATTCTATACTAGTAAGTGTCTTATACCACCCTCAAAATCATAGTAACCGAACACCTGACAGTCATGCTCTAAGCAACTGTGACTAATCTCTGTTTACATATGGTTTGGTCTTTCTCTCACCCTCTCTCCAAAGGGAAGAATTGTGTGGGAAGTGTAGTATATTTTTTTTTGGTAGGGTTTTGTTTTTCCATTTGAGTGATGTCTTGTCTTCTTGTGTTGCAAAGGAGGTGACTCTGAGTCAGGGAAAAACACAGTTATTCACTTGTCTGAATGGAAAATAGCACTATTCCAGATGAGAAACCGTGGAGGCCATGTGCACAGAAGTGATCAGTGCGTTTGGATGCAGCAGTCAGTGGGTTTCCATTTTCTTGAAAGCCCAGTTTGAGACCATAGATGCCAACTTCTACTGGAGCCTGTGGGTGCTCAACCCACCTCTACACCTGGCCCCACCCTGACTCCATCCCTGCCCTGCCCCCATTCCAACCCCTTCCCCAAAGTCCCCGCTCCAACTCCGCCCCCTCTCTGCCCCTATTCAGACTTCTTCCCCAAACCCCTGCCCCAGCCCTGCCTCTTCCCTGCCTCCTCCCCTGAGCGCGCCACAGTCCCGCTCCTCCCCCTTCCCTCCCAGAGCTTGCTACACTGGGAGGTAGGCGGAGGAGTGGGGACATGGCATGCTTAGAGAAGAAGGTGAGGTGGGGAGGGCAGGGTAGTTTGTTCTGCCGGTGGGTGCAGAGCACCCACTAATTTTTCCCCATGGGTGCTCCAGCACCGGAGCACCCACGGAGCCAGTGCCTATGCTTAGAAATAATCCCTAAACCAGGTAATCTGATCCTATGACCGAGGACTGGGGGAGGAGAGACAGGAGATTTTGATTCCACATAATCTCTAGTGATCCCATTTTTTTCTTCCATGTATGTTGAATCCTCTAGAATCTGTGGGCCACCTCCTGCAGATCTTGCGTGCCTAACTTCTGCTGAACCATGTGCACTAAAGGAAGGACTGGGACCTGAATGTTTGAGTAATGTGATTTGCCTGTTTCTAAATATTCAGAACCTCTAGAGACTGAACCAAAGAGAAAAAGGGACATAGCAAACACTAGTGTTATTGCGATTTCAGTTTCCCAATGATGCAGACAGGAGAGTTCGACCAGGAACTAAAAGAGGTCGTTTTCGTTTTGACTACGCTCTGCATTAGTTCCCTATGTTATGAATGTCAAAATTCTTCCTTTTTGCATCGTGAAATGAATTGATTTTCATCAGGGTTTTGGAAAGGCTCAGCTGAGTCTAAAGGAAATAATTGTTACTAATAATTGTGCAAATGATGGATTCTTTTCTTGGCTCAGTGGCTGTTATGAAAAATTTTTTAAATGTTTTAGGTTCAATTCAATGTTTTTGTTTTATTTCATCTTTTAAACATTTTTTAATTTTTAAAAATAAAATGGAGGGAAATTCAGGAATGACAAATCAAAAGGATGAATTTTGACATTTTCTGAATTTTTGGGGGTGGGGAGATTAATCAGAATAAGTTTGCAAAATCAACATGAATTTGTTAAATGCTTTGGTGTTGCTGAATCTGCATTTTTTTGCAGGAAAAAGAAAGGTTGGTCTGAAAAATTTTGCTCAGCTGTAGTGGGGAGTGTTCATGTCTGCAGCACCCTGCAGTATTAATTAACAAGGTTCAATACCCTGAATCAGCACTAGATGTCCTGCTAGGAAAGATACATTATTTGTTATAAGTTTAACATACTTCTGAGGCCACGTCTATACGACGCGCCGTTTCGGCGCGTTAAAATCGAATGCTCGGGGTTCGATATATCGCGTCTCGTCTAGACGGGGATATATCGAACCCAGAGCGCGCTTACATCGATTCCGGAACTCCACCAAAACAAACGGAGTTCCGGATTCGACATGGCAAGCCGCGCACATCGATTCCGCGCGGTGAAGAAGGGTGAGTAAATCGATTTTAGATATTCGATTTCAGCTACGCTATTCTCGTAGCTGAAATTGCGTATCTAAAATCGATTTTCGCACGTCGTGTAGATGGGGCCTAACACAGTGATACTTAGATCTCAGTGGTTCAGGAGTAGGGTGACCAGACATCCTGTTTTTAAAGGGACAGTCTTGTATTTAAGCCCCCCTGCAGGTGTCCCAACTTTTTTTTTTAATGGGCAAATTGTCCCATATTTTCTCCCCCCCCACACACACCCCAATCAGTACTGATGGGTCCTGCTGCTGGCTGGATCTCGGCTTGCCAGCTGCTTGCCCACCAGCAGTGAGTTGGGGGGTCTAGTGGCTGCTGATGGGAGTGGGGGTACAAGGCTGATGGCAGGCCAAAGATGCAGTGAAAGGGGCCGGCTGCTCGCCCTGTGCACTCCAGTGGCCAGTGAGTGTGGGCAGGCACCAAGCGGTGGCCGGTTACATGTCACCTCTTCTGCCCATCCATCATCTCTTTATGTGCTCCCCCTCTCCCTGCTTTGTCCCTTCGTGCCACCACCCCTAGCCTCGCTGCTCCTCCATATATCCCCCCGCGGAGCATGTCCTGCTCCCAACACTGTGCAGAGAACCAGCCCCTGGTCAGAGTTCTCAGGTCACAACAGCCTGGCCGTCAGGCTCCTTCCTTCCCCCACTGCCTCTGGCTGGGCTGGCACCCCGGGAAAGACTCTCTGGCCCAGGCACTAGCCAGGAGGAGCCAAGCCCTGCATGTGCCAAAGCCCCACACAGCCTTGGCACAGGGAAGTCTCTCCTCCCCTCAGCTAAGCTCTGGAGTGGGGGGGAGGGTGATTTCCAACCTGTTCACACCCCAAGCCTGCAGGTTCCACAGAAGCCCCTGAGGCAGGGGCTTAGCACCCACTTCACCTGCCCGTCCCACCCTGGGTCCTGCCCTCAGGGAGCGCAGGGCTTCTCCGTCCCCTAGGCACTGTCCGCTGCTGAGCCACTTCTCTGGCTAGGTTCACTGAAGCCCCTGCAGTCAGGGTCCTTTGGCCCTGGTGCACAATGCAGCCTTAGGGCCTAACCCCTTCTTGCCCATGCTGTAGCCGGAGGCGACAGGGTTATGTCAGTGGCCAGCAGCAGCCTGGAGGTGTTAGCTGCCTTTTGACACTCTGTGGGTGGGAAGGGACATGCTCCTTTCAGCCACATGGGGGGCCTGGGGCAGGGAGATGAGCTCTGCAAAGACACAGCGAGGTCATCCGTCCCTCCTCCCCCACGCAGCTGAAAGCAGGTCCCATCCCTTCTCTCCCACATAGTGCTGAAAGCCTGCTGCTGGCCACATACTGGTGCGAACCCTGGCAGAAATCTGGGCAGCAGGGCATGTGACCCTGTGGCCATTCCCCGTGTGTTGCTTTGGGAAGACATGGCGCCAGGTACCAGGAGAGGCAAGTTCATCCTGGGGGCCCAGCCAGACACCTCTCCCTGTGGGGGGGGTGGGGTTGGCGGAGGTAGAGTGTGTGTGTCGCCCCTCCCTGTGTGAACCCTAAAGTCTTAAAGATAAGAAGGTAAATAAAAAGAATCCAACTCTTCGCTATTTCTTTTTAACACAGGCTCAGTCAGCTTGATAATTTAAAGGTTTGTGCTGCATAGTTCTGATTGCTGTTGAACTTGCTTGAATATGAATAATTTTACGAGGTGTCCCATATTCAGTATAGGGAAATATGGTGACCCTATTCAGGAGCCAAATTAGTGATCAACATAACCTAACAGAGTCACAATAGTGTGTGTGTGTACGTGTGTGTGTATATATAAAATAATATTCTCACAGCTAAATGATTGACCAAATATTATTATTTTATCAATTACAATTGGCTAATAGCTAGTAAAAGCATCCAGATTTGTTAAAAACTTAGGTTGGTTAATACCTAAATCACAGTGTTTTAATATCATGTGCTGCAAAGAGCCGCAGGAGACACATTAAAGAACCACCTGCGGTTCGCAAGCCGCAGTTTGAGTATCACTGTTCAAACACGTATTATGATGCTGGGTTGGGGAGAGATTTGTAATTTCTAGTAAATTAGAAATTACTACTTAACTGTCCCCTTTTAATGAATTGTTTAAAGGCTTGTTTTAATCTTTTCTCCAAAAGAATCAATTTATTCCTAAATTTCCAGTTATAAAACTATCAGAATTTCTATCCCACTTAGTACATTTGCAGATTCTTCCCACTCAGGCAGCAGGCATAGAATAGAACAATTAACTTTGAGTCGGGGTCACCTGCCTATCTAATAATTGTCCCCTCACCCTCCTTCCCATGGTCTCCAAAGTCTTTGAATTGTTAATTACTCAGGCTGCATAAACCCTTTCTCGACAGCCCCCTCCCATCAGGTTCTGCCCTCCCTCCACCAAAGCTGCCCTGACTCACTAAGGTCAGGAATGACCTAGTTCAGTCCAAAGTGTTCACCTATTTTTCTTCTTGACCCACCTGCTGCTTCCAGCCCACTTGATCCTGTTCTCCTTAGCTCTTTCTGCTCTATTGGCTTCTGCAGTTCTTTGGTCTCCTGTTTCTCCACTTACAGCTGCTTCTTTGGCCCATCTTGCAGCAGTGGCAGTCATTTCCAATATGTTAGTATGGTTTCTCTTCAGATCGTATAAATCTTTCCCTTAAGATTGCGTCCTCAGTCCCTTCCTTGGCAAATGTCTCTGTATTCCTCATTTCAGCTATCACCTCTCTGAGGATGATTCTTAAATCTACCTGATTGACGAGACTTCTGCTTCCCTGTCCAGTAGGGCATCTATAGCTGTGCCCTCCTGGATGTCCCACCCACTCCAAATGTGATTTTTCACAACCACACCTGATTCTTCCCCACTACGTCCTTCTCCATCACTAGTGAGGAATCTGCTCTCCTCTTCTCCCAGCCTTTCCTTCCCCTTCCACCTTCAGTCTCTTCATCCTGTTAAATATCCCTGAAGTGTGACCATTTTCTTACTCTGCTCATAGTGAAATCCCTCTCCCATACCCTGCTCACTTCTCCCCTTGATTACTACTATAACAGCTTCCTTTCCTGCCTTCTCCCTCACCTACTCTCCTCACTTCCCTTTTTGCCTATCCAAAATGCCACTGCTGAAGAAGTCTACCGTTCCCATCACCCTGTCCTTCAAATCCCTTAACTGACTGCCTGTCTCTTACTGGTTCCTTGTCCTCACTTTCAGGCCCAACATCTCTCTGCTGTCCTGTCTTCTTCCTTCTCCACTTGTTCCCTAAGTTTCTCCCAGTTTTCTTCTCTAGGCTCTGCACCCCCTGCCTGGGTCTATCTGTGCTTGGAATGGTTTAGTTGGGAATTGGTCCTGCTTTGAGCAGGGGATTGGACTAGATGCAGGAGGGGCGCCAGGGTTTCTGACGCCCTAGGCAGACGGCCGTTTCGTCGCCCCCCACGGCTCCGGTGGAGCTGCCGCAGTCGTGCGGGCGGGCGGTCCGCTGGTCTAAAGGCTCCGGTGGACCTGCCACAGGCATGACTGTGGTAGGTCCACGGGAGACTTTAGACCAGCGCACCATCCTCCGGCACGACTGTGGCAGCTCCACTGGAGCCGCCACAGCAGCGGACTGTCCACCGGCACGACTGCGGTAGGTCCCCCAGAGCCGCGTGCCGCTCCCCCGGCAAAATAGCGCCCCCCAAAAATTCTGGCGCCCTAGGCCATTGCCTAGGTCACCTAAGTGGTAGCGCCGGCCCTGACTAGATGACCTCCTGAGGTCCCTTCCAACCCTGATATTCTATGATTCTATGATTCTTCTTCTTTGGGTCCAAGTTTCAGTTAACCCGAGGACCCTTCACACAGCTCTGGCAGTGTAAAAGGGTTTAAAAAGAGGGCAGGAGTGGCTCTCTGCACAACAGGGTCTCTGTAACAATGTGGCCTCTGGCAGGACACTACTGAGAATATCAATTCAGGACAAATTTCTTAGAGCAGGGCAGTTACAGCCCAAGACTGGGGTTCCTCCACTACTAAGGCACACCAAACCTGCCAAACAGAGAGGACTTCAGTTTCACCACACTGGCTAACCAGAAGCCATACAAGCAATTCCCTTAGACACTCCAATATCCCAGTATCACCACCAGCACCACTCTTTAGGGGATGAATGGTTATGAATACCCCAGTAAAAGAAAAAAGATTCTCTTGATCCCAAAGGACCAAGTCCCAGACCCAGGTCAATATATAAGTCAGAACTTACCCACAAATAACGCTGGTGCCAATCCTTTAGAATCTAAAATCTAAAGGTTTATTCATAAAAAGAAAGAAATATAGATGAGAGCTAAAACTGGTTAAATGGAATCAATTACATACAGCAATGGCAAAGTTCTTGGTTCAGGCTTGTAGCAGTGATGGAAGAAACTTCTGGCTTAAGTTCAGTCTCTGGAGTACATCCACAGCTCGGATGTCATTCAGTCCTTTGTTCACAGCTTCAGTTTCTAGCAAAGTTCCTCCAGAGATAAGAAGTAGGATTGAAGACAAAATGGAGATGATGCAGCTGCCTTTTATAGTCCTTTTGCCATGCGGCTTGTGCTTCCTTTGTTCCAAACACAAGGTACCTAGCACATGGCCTGGAAAAACCTTAGAGTTCTGTCCATAGGCATGTCTCTGCATGCCTTGCTGAGTTATAAGGTGTATCTGCCTTCTCTCAGTGGGTCAGTTGTGTAGCTGATGGTCCTTAATTGGCCATCAAGCAGGCTAGGCAGTGCTGATGCCAAATTGTCTGGGGTGTCACCCAGAAGCATAGTATAAATTTGAAATACAGGCTGTATAAAGCCAATACTTATAACTTTAAATACAAAAATGATACTTGCATACAGATAGCATAATCATAACCAGCAAATCATAACCTTTCCATAGACACCTTACTTGACCACCTTTGTACAAGGTTTGGTGCCGCTATAGGACCTTGGTTGCAACAATGATCTATACAGTCACAGTTCATGTAATAATGTCCCTGTCTCCCAACCTGTGTAGGGATGGCAAAAGCTCTACTCACAGGCGCTGGTTCTGTAGGTGCTCCAGGGCTGGAGAACCCACAGGAAAAAAATAGTGGGTGCTCCACAGGCACTGGCCACTCCCCATATCAGCTCCTCTCCCTCCCTGCAGCGCCTTGCTGCAAACATCCCTAGTAATTAAAAAAAGGTGAAGATAGAGAGAAAATAACATGCAGTGTTCTCAACAGAGTATCTGCCAGTGTTTTCCATGAGTTGTCAGTGGCTCTTTTATAATACAGTGTGTGATGCTGGCAGACCAGGTGCCAGCTCATGCCATGGCCATAGGCATCAGCTGAAGACTGACAAACTCACAGCTGGAACTCAGGCCAGTTCACTCATGTGTAAGTACAGATCAAAGCAATTGTTAAATGCATAAGAACGTATTTGGTGTTTAAACTTCATGAAAACTAATGGGAGGCTGCATGCATTGTTTTCACTTATCTGTACCTTAGAACAGTGGTTCTCAGCCAGGGCTACGTGTACCCCTGGGAGTAGTCAGAGGTCTTCCAGGGGGTCTTCAACTCATCTAGATCAGTGTTTCTCAAGCTGAGGTTGCAGCCCCTGGGGGGATGGTCACAGGACAGGTTTGGGAAGTTGCAGGTGCCTAGCTACTATTAGGGGGTGGCAAGCAGGGCAAATGGCTGGGGTTCCATGCTATCGGGATCCCCTTGAAGCTAAGTTACTTACTTCAGCCCCGCTCCCTGGGCCTCAGGTTTCAGACCAGCCTCTCAAATGAAAAACAGGTTCAAGTATCACACTGAAATGTAAGTACAATATTTGTATTCCAATCAATGTATTTTATAATTATATGGTAAAAAGGAGAAAGTAAGCAATATTTCAGTAATAGTGTGCTGAAACACTTGTATTTTTATGTCTGATTTTGTAAGCCAGTAGTTTTTAAGTGAGGTGAGATTTGGCTTATGCAAGACAAATCAGACTCCTGAAAGGGGTACAATAGTCTGGAAAGGTTGAGAGCCACTGCCTTAGAATGTAATAGCAAACGTTTACGTTGTATATACATACCCCTGTAACTAAATAAGCCATCACATGAGTAAGAAGCCTTGGGTAATGCAAATGAAGAACTTTTAACAGGAAAGTGCTAATTCTTGAGCACGTTAGCACGTTAAGGCAAGTGGTCACTCTGTGTGATGATCAAAGATAAAAGACTGTAAATGCACAGCGCTCTGTGTCATCAGAGAAAGAGCCCATGTGGGTAGCTGAACTGTCAGCATGTTTTCTGTGAGAGGAAGCTATACATATGGACACAAGGAAAAGTTCATCATCTCTTGACTATCTGTATTCTAACAGGACAGAATAATCAATCGAGAAGACAGAGATTTGCAGAGGTACTCTGGGTTGCCTTAAAAGACTTCTGGGAAACTGATAAATTACTACATCTCTGCTACCTTTTGAAATTATAGAGACTGACTCACATGTACATATCTTTTTACCTGCTTTAACCTCTCATTAACTCTCATTCCTTTTTCTTAGTGCATAAACCTTTAGTTAGTTTACTATAGAACTAGCTGTCAGTGTTGTCTTTCGTGTGAAATACAGGATGCAAATCAACCTGGGTGAGTGACTGGTCCCTTGGGACTGGGTGTCACCTAGAATATTTGTGTGGTTTTTTTTGGTATAAGTGACCATTTATCACATAGCCCAGCTTGCCTGGGTGGCAAGATAGACTGGAGTATCTAAGAAGACTGTCTGTGACTTCATTATATTATTATTCTATTTGCTGTCAGAATAAACACATTCCTATCTTGCAGCTGCCGTATACTATGTTCTTTAAAGTTTAGAGGCCTTTCTACTGCGGGTAAACTTAGTACAGTACCTCCAGCACACAAGTAATATCGGTCACCCACCAAATTTTTTACACCATTTTACACAGCAAACTGATTTGCTAACTTGAATGATGTTCAAAATCACTTACTGAAATTCAGTTCACTTTACGTTGGGGTTTATTTGAAAGTTTATTCAAGGCATAATTAAGGGGGATTTCCAGATGAGAAAGAACAAGCCAGAAAGCACTCAGAAAACTGGATCTCTTGCAGAAGAAAAAGATGACAGCTCCTTTCAGAGCTGCTTCTTCAACTGGGTGGGAGGTGGGTGAGACTGGGGTCAGATGATAAAAGGTTAAAGGAAGTGAGAGTTCTGTTGAATTTAAAGAAATAGGGGGAATCCCAACATGTTAAAAGTATACCAGATGCCGCTATTATGATGACAGGTCAAAAGAAAATCCCACTGCAGGTTTCCAGAATACAGCTGGACCAGATCCACAGCTGAGAGTACTTCACTGTAGTTCCATTGACTCCTATGGAACTAGTCTACCAATTTACATCAGTTAAAAACTGGGCAGATGAAATTACTTTACATAGGGATTTGGGATATTTACAGCTCATATCATATCAAGAGAAAGGATGGTTGAGCTATTCATATTAAATAACCACCTCCCTGCATTCAGCTGATCAAATAACTTTTGACCAAAATTCAAACTAATCCTTATCTCTGGTTCAAAAAATTGTAATGAACTCCCACCCCTGATCCTATTAATTTATAATATTGCTAGCGGTAGGTCTGAACACAAACCTCTAATCCTAACTCAGTTGATCTTTGGTAAAGTTCTGATCCAAATCAGAATTTTATGGCTCAGAAGACAAATGGTCTTGCAGTTAAGGCACTAGACTAGAGAGAAGAAGAACCAAGATCAATTTCCAGCTCTGCTGCAAGCTTCTTCTGTAATTTTGGGTAATTGCCACAAAGTTCAGATTACAGGGTAGGTAAATAGCAATGCATTCTAAGGATATGTCTACACTACCAGCCAGATCGGCGGGTAATGATCAATCTCTCAGGGATTGATGTACCGTGTCTTGTCTAAACACGATACATTGATCCCCGAACCCGCTCCCTGTTGACTCCAGAACTCCACCAGGGCAAGAGGCAGAAGTGGAGTTGACAGGAGAGCAGCGACCGTTGATCCCGAGCCGCGAGGACGTGAAGTAAGTCAATCTAAGTCGATCTCAGATACGTCGACTTCAGCTACACTATTCTCATAGCTGAAGTTGCGATCCCCGCCCCCGCCCCCCCCCCAGTGTAGACGAGGGCTAAAGTACTAGGCTGTTACTCCCCCCGTGGATGCTGCAAGCATGAACTTAGTTCGGATTAACATAAAACAGGCCTAGACCCGATCCTTGTGGAATACCACTAGAAATTGGATAACAATTCCCCATTAACAACTACTTTTTGAAATCTATCAGTTAGACAGTTCTTAATCCATTTAATGTGTGCTTTGTTGAGATTGCATAGTGCTAATTTTTTAATCAGAATGTTGCGCGGTACTAAGTCAAATTTCCTACAAGCCTCCTGTAGTTACCTTTATCAGCTAAGTTTATAACCTCAAAGAATGAAATCAGGTTTGTTGGAGACCTATTTTCCATGGTGACTGGCATTAAAGAATTAAAAGATAGCAATATCATTATCAATTGAATCCCATATCAGCTTTCCTATTATTTTGCCTATGACTGATATCTGGCTAGCCAGCTTATAGTTACACGAGTCATTCCATTTGTCCTTTTTAATACTGGCACAACATTAGCTCTCTTCCAGTCTTCTAGAATTTCCTTGGTGTTCCAAGATTTATGAAAAATGAACATCAGCAGGTCAGAGGTCTCGTCATCCAGCTTTTTTAGGACTTCTGGGTGCAAGGTACTAAGACCTGCTGATTTGAAAATTTTTATCCTTAGTAGATACTGTTTCATGTCCTCCTTAGTTACTAACAGACTGGGAAGTACTTCATCATCCTTGTCAGTAGGAGTATATCATCCTGTTTCTTTCCAGATACAGAATAGAAATATTTATTCAACGCTTCTGATTTTTCTGCATGATTACTAATAGCGTTAGCATCTCTATCTAGTTATAGGCCTATGCCATTGCTAGAATTTCTTTTGTTCCTACTTAAATTCCTTTTTGTCAACAATGCATTTTCCCAGATGTCTTTAGCTTCCCTTATCAATTTTTGATACCTCATAACTTCTAATTGCTATCTTCCCTTTTTTCCATTTGTTGTTGTTGTTCTTTTATTTTGAATTGCCACATTCACTTCACTACTAAAGTAGGGATGGGGGTTTAGTCAAAGTTGTCCTCCTTTTTGACTGTGGAATTGTGGCTTTTGGGCCATCTTATAAACTCATTTAAAGAGCTCCCAATTTTATTTTCTCTCTATATTTTTCCTCCTCATCAATTTTGCTCGTAATTTTCCTCAGTTTTGGGGAAGTTAGCCCCTTTTGAAGAACCAAGTATATATATTGTTGATTGACGCTATCATCTGTTTGCCCATGTAGAGCATAATCAGGTCATGATCACTGGTCCCTGGGCAACCACCACTTTCCAGTTCAGTGATGAATTCATCTTCATCCATCATAAAGTCTGAAACAGAGTTACCTCATGTTGGGTGCAATAGTTTTGTGTTAGAAACTAAAAAATCATCGTCTATAATTTTCAGCAACAAGTGGTGTTTTACTGCTGGTTGCATGAGACCTTTGGCATATGTCCCCCAAACTGAAGTCCCCATAACACTGTGTTTTTCTTTCCACACATTACAGACAAGTGCTTAAGGTATAATTCATCCTGTTCTCTGGTTTGGTTCAGTGGTCTAAAACAGACCCCTACCAGCACCTCCTCCTGGACTTTGTTACTTAGCACTCTGATCCACATGTATGCAAGATCCTGTGCATGAGTTATCTAATACAGTAATGACGTCATTAACATAAAGAGCCATCCTCCCCGCCCCCTACCCCACATGTCTTTTAACTACACTATCCTTCCTGAATGGGTTATAAATCAGTGATTTTAACTTTCTAGTCATGCAACTTATCTCGGTAGCAATGCCATTAGTATCAAATTTTGTCACATCAGTGACAATTTCCAAGAAAAATGACTGCCTAGGAAGGAGTATTGTGGAAAAGGGTCTGGGGATCATAGTGGATCACAAGCTAAGTATGAGTCAACAGCATAACTCTGTTGCAGACATAGCAAACGTAATTCTGGAATGTATTAGCAGGAGTGTTGTAAGCAAGGCACGTGAAGTAATTCTGCTCTACTCCGCACTGATAAGGCCTCAGCTGGAGTACTGTGTCTAGTTCTGGGAGCCACGTTTCAGGAAAGATGTGGACAAATTGGAGAAAATCCAGAGAAGAGCAACAAAAATGATTAAAGGTCTAGAAACTATGACCTAGAAAGACAGATTGAAAAAACTGGGTTTGTTTAGTCTGGAACATGGGGGGACGTGATAACAGTTTTCAAGTACATAAAAGCTTGTTATACGGAGGAGGGTGAAAGATTAATCATCTTTGACCTCTAGAGATGGGACAAGGAGCAGGGGGCTGAAATTGCAGCAAGGGAAGTTTAGGTTGGACATTAGGAAAAACTGCCCAACTATCAGGGTAGTTAAGCACTGGAACAACTTGCCAAGGGAGGTTGTGGAATCTGTGTCATTGGAGGTTTTCAAGAACAGGTTAGACAAACGTATCATAGGAATCTTCTAGTTATTAGTCCTGCCTTGAGTGCAGGGGACTGGGCTAGATGACTACAGAGGTTCCTTCTAATCCTAGACTTCTATGACTAATGCATGCAGCAATTTGCAAGCATTCAATAAACCCTGAACACTAAGCATATTCTTTTTAACTCTAATACCTATTTTACCAATAATAACACATGACTGATTCCAGCTATGTGTTTGTTAGCATTGAAGTGAGGCATGGGGATCTTGCCAGCATCACAGTCATAAATATTACTCTAATTCATGCATGTCTAGAATCTGACTGGAACTGGAAGTGAAAGTTTTTACCCAGATTCAACATGAGAATCTTGTTTTCTCTCACGTTCCATCTCACCTAATCAGAAGCAGGAAGGACCAGAAGCCTCATGGGAAGTTCTGTTCTCATGAGCTTTCAAGCCTCATTTTGCAAACCTATGCCGTTCAAATAAGGATCCAGATATTGCATGGGAACTGAGCCTTTTGCGGTTTACCCATCACTGTTACTTTTATCAAATGAAACCTGAAATTAACGTGCCACTTTTCAAACACTGAATAAGGCACATTTCCTGCCCCAAACCGTTTACCTTGCTTTTGGGGAGACACAAGACAAACTCGGTAAGAGACATTGGAAAACTGCTCAGGGAAGTGAGAGTGAAGAAGGACCAGTGGTGTGGGGAAGCAGAAAGAAGTGTGTCTTAAGCAAGGATTCAAAGGGGGGGAGCCAGCATGTGTTTGAGAAACCAAGACACTTATTCCCAATTCCTATACTCCTATGCCCACATCAGGGGCTGGAGTAGAGTCAGAAATGCCATCTTTCTGAATTGCCAGGGAGTGCTTGACCCCTGCTCTGCCCCAGGCCCTCGCTCCACTCCCTCTCCCCCAGTGCCTCCTGCACGCTGCTGAACAGCTGATCCACTGCAGGTGGAAGGCACTAGGCGGGAGGAAGAGGAGCTAATCAGCAGGTTCTAAGAACTCAACACACTAAGAACTCCACACAACAGCGTTAGATGAAGTTCCCGTGGCTGAGGCTCCAGCCACTTTTCGCAGACAAAAACAGTGTTTTAAAAAATATCCTGCCACGTGCTAATAAGGGCCACCGTGGAATTCCCATTTTGTTTTTTTAGACCAGGGAGCCACTTTTTACAGCAGCTCACATAAAACTCCTTAGCAAAGGCCCCAGTTCAGCAAAGCACTTAAGCACATGCCATGCTTGAGGTGGACCTAAGCATTTACTGAAGTGCTGTGCGGTATTGGGGCCCAAAGAGTTTTTGCATCTTTGAGGCAGAGACCGCTTTATGTTCTGTGTTTGGACAGCACCTAGCACAACGGGGCTCCGGTCCAGGACTAGGGCTCCCAGATGCTACCATGATATAATGCATAATGACAGGGCATCATATAAAAATAACTGGCCCTTAAAAGAGACCCAGCTCTGTCTCAGCCTCAAGTCTGCCTAGGTCTGGAATCACCAGTGGCTGTTAAACACAAAGCATGTTAGCATGTGAGAGACAGGCTATTTTGTGGTGTGAATGATATAACAGTGATTAATACTGATCCCTGTAGCTGCAGCTTTCTCTGAGCCTTATGGGTATGTCTACACTAGAGCAAGACATGTAAATTCCATCATGGGCTGGAGCACCCACAGGAAAAAAATAGTGGGTGCTCTGCACCCACTGGTGGCCCTGCCGATCAGCTCCTTCCCCTCTCCCTCAGTGCCTTCCGCCCACAGTGATCAACTGTTCAGCGGCAGGCAGAGGTGCTGCGGGAAGAGGGGAGCAAGGGTGGGTTGTGTTTGTGGGGAGGGGGCAGAGCAGGGGTGGGAAGAGGCAGGGCGGGGTGGGGCCTTGGGGGAAGGGGTTGAGTGGGGGCGGGGCCTGGGGCTGAGCAAGGGTCAAGCACACTCACCCCCCTGGGAAATTACAAAGTCAGCGCCTGTGAATTCGTCCTCGAGTAGATATACCCATGCTAGCACTAATCAAACTAGCACACTAAAATTAGCTATGTCGCTGTGGCTGCACAGGCAGAGGGACGGGGTGGCTGTTCTGGGACAGCTAGTCAAGCCCACTGCCCATGTAGCCATGGCTACGCTGCTATATTTAGCATGTTAGCTCAATCAGAACTACTGTGGGTGTTTCTCCCGAGCTGGAAATGACACCTCCAGCTCCAGTGGAGTCATATCCTAAGTCTAGAGCAAAGTCATTGCCTGGCTGTAGCAGATTTAATGCTGTATTTTTCAAAGGGTGCTTCACTATGTGCCTGCAATATTAGAGGCTGAGCCTATTTACACACCTAAACGCTCACGTTTCCACACACAAACAGGGCATAGACCCATTGGCATGTGTAATGTGGGTCCACATTGTTAGAGGCCCTTTGATATCTGAGCCTTTCAACTCTATGTAAATTTCCAAAAACAACCTTCCAGTGTCTTTCTCAGTGCTCCTAACTGGACTTCAGACACAGGTTCTGCAGTGTCCCCCACCCAATGAGGGGTGGGTAGAAGTCCCTCTTAGCAAGGGAAAAATCCTAATTCTTTTTCTTTTTTTCATTAGGCTCCCAAGAGCCATATGACCAAGGGAAGAAACGAACACAGTTTTGACTTGTCTGTTGTATGCACCACCAAAGGCTGAAATCATAGGAAGTTATCAAAGTGGCTCACAATTTTCTGCTCACATTGTAATGTTCATTTGTGAAATGGGCACTATAAAAGACTGGACTGGATTAGCTAATGGAGGTTCTGATTGTGTGGCTACCTGAGATAGACACTCAGGACAAGACTCCATGCTACCTTAGCCCAATTGAAATCAGTGGGAATCTTGCCATTGATTTCAATGGTACCTCGATTTCATCCTGTTTATTACCTTAATATTAAAAAAATAATATTAACACATACCTCTTATATAGCACTAGTCATCTCAAAACACTTTACAAAGGGGGAGCAGTATCGTTATCCCTATTTAACAGATAGGGAAACTGAGGCACAAGGCAGGAAGTGACTTGCACAAGGTCACCCAGCAGGCCAGTAGTAGAGCTAGGAACTAAACCATGTCTCCCTCTGCCCCAGTTAGTGTTCTGTCCAGTAGGCCCCACATTCTACAAGATCTGTTACACTATCAGATACTTGCATTTCTCAAGATGTGAAAGGCACTTAGTCTCCACCTTTGTGTTTTAAAATTCACCGTGTAAAGCTATACTGTATAACCTATTGTGGGTCACTGTTTACAGAGCTAATAGAATTGTTAGTGTCAGTAGAGCATGGAATGAAACAGCTATTTTTAATACAAGAATAAAGAATCTTTCTGCTTAAAAAAGTTCTTTCGTAAATGTCCTCAAAAGTCTCTCTCTAGTAGGTCATAATAGTGCTGTTTGGAAACTGTTTGGAACTGTAACTTGCATTTCCAGCATTGTTTAAAAGAATTGTGGTGACTACGTGGAAGTGATCCATAATTCCAAATTTCTGATAAAAAGGCCAGTATTGCTAATTACACTGTGAGAAAATTATTCCTGGGCTCAAATCACAGCATTTGTAGAGATGGTTGTAAAAGACATTTTTGAAAAAATCAAACTTGTGTCCTGATCCTTTTTGATGGCTAAAAAAGGCCTACTAAATTGGAGGGTTATTTTTAAATATTTTTCCCTGCTTGTTTTTTTCTTTAGAAATATCAAGAAAATGATCATGGGTTTTTCTTGGCTCCTTTGGAGGATTAGTTTGGGGAAGGGATAGGGAGTGGTCTCAAGAGAATGCATATTGTTAACTCTTTCACTTGATCTAAATCAGTGGTTCTCAAACTATTGTACTGGTGACCCCTTTTCACATAGCAAGCCTCTGAGCGTGATGCCGCTTATACATTAAAAACACTTGTTTTTATATTTAACACCATTATAAATGCTGGAGGCAAAGCAGGGTTTGGGGTGCAGATTGACAGCTCATGACCCCCCATGTAATAACCTTGCGACCCACGAGGGGTTCCAACCCCCAGTTTGAAAACCCCTGATCTAGATTGAGGCTTTGTCTGCACCAGCACTCTTGGCAAAACTTTTGTCAGCCAGGGGTGTGACCAACTTAAGTGTCACCAACAAAAGTGCACAGCGCTATGTCGGTGGGAGACGCTCTCCCGCTAACATAGCTACCAGCGCTTCTTGGGGTGGTTTAATTATGATGTGAGGAAGAGCTCTTTCCCACCAGCATAGAATGGCTACACAGGAGACCTTAAGTGGTACAGGTGTGCCACTCTAAGATCTGTATTGTAGACATAGCCCTAGTCGGATTTTTTTTTCTGAAGTCCATTAAAGATTATGAATCAAGGGGAAAATGCTGCATTTAAAATAGGAAATCTCTTATTCTTCAGTGTTAGGAGCACTAAGATATGTTTCTCATGCACTATTGGGTTTTTTTGGTAGTGAATGTAACACTCATGAAAGTTGTCAGAGTGACAGTTGGTATCAGTTTCCTGTGTGTATCATGGGCTACAGAAATGCATGTTTCTACACTGCCCTGCCCATCTGCGTCACGTGCTTTGAGCTAGAGGAGAGGGTTAGTCAGGCTCCAGCCCATTTGATCCTCAACTGCTTTTGCTATAACTGCCAAGGAGAGCTACTAATTCCTGCCTGTTCACCTTGGCTTTCAAAGATGAGGTAATAGTGGAGATAATCTGGACTCTGAGTGACTTAAATTACAGAACAAATGAAAATGGATCCACAGGCCCTTCTTTGCTGCAGACGCCTGACTCATCAAAGATTTTTGCATTTTAAAGTCAAATGACATATGTAACCCTTCTGCCCCTCTGAGTTGGCAGCAACAAGGGCCAGGTTCAGTATCCAGGGGTTCCATTTCAATAACACAAGGCATAACCGGCTCGAGCCCCCACCCAGTGACCTGGGACACTTACATACCATACCCTCCTGGGCGCCTCTAGGAGGCAATACTTCCCCTCTCGCAAGCACGGAGTCTGAGTGTAGCGAAATCTTTTTAATAAAGGAAGGAATCAATGCGGCATCCCATTGGAGAAACACCACAAACAGAGTTATAACACAAACCATAACCACCCCCCCAAGTACATTTGGCAATGTCCTTTTCCCCTTAGGGTCTTAAGTCCAATCACTTCAAAGTCCAACAACCCAAAAGTCTCTGGTCAATGCCACCCCAGAATTCAAGAGTCTATCTGTAGAGGTCCCTCCCCCCAGCCTGGGTGAAAGGGGCACCTTACGTGGTCCAGGGCCAACTGCCCTGCCTCTCCGTGGGTTCTGCTTCCGCCTTCTCCACGAACTGCTCCGCCTTACCAGCCGCTCCACTCTGCTCCTCCGGCCGTCCTCACAAACTGCTCCGCTCCACCAGCTGCCTCGTGAGCTGCTCCAGTTGTCCCAGCAAACTGCTCGGCTCCGCTCGCTCTGTGGGCTGCTCCACACGCCCCACAGCTACTCCGCTCTGCCAGCCGCTCCACTCCACCAGCTGTCCTGTGGTCCGCTCCAGCCATCCCCATAAACTGCTCCACTCCGCCAGCTGCTCTGTTCCACAGTATAGCTTCAGGCTCCCCCACTAGTTAGCACAGTACTCAGTGCTCCCAGCTCAGTAATTTCAGCTCTTTTGTGATTTCAGCTCTTTGTGATCTCAGCACATAGTAGGGGAGCCCAGTGCTAGTGCACCATTAGCCCAAAGTGAGTTCAGCTCAGCAACCTGTATCTAGAGTCTTAAGGGAATAAAAAATCAACTCTGACATTCCACAGTGGAGAGAGGAGGGGGTGCAACTGGTGCTTCTAGCTCCACAAGGAGCCTGCACCACCAGGCACAAATACCTGTCCCCAACCTCTCTCTATTCACAGGGTTTTGGAACCCATGTCCCTTGTCTAGCAAGTACCACCCAACTGAGGTTGAGTCATTTCTGTCACAAAGCAGTCCCACAGCTCGGCAGTCTGGGATGGGGTAAGCGTGCCTATGCAAATATTTGAGCTTTCGCATTCCAGACATTCTTTCCACACTTCCCATACTTCACCACCAGATGTCAGGGTACAGCTCATCCTGACTCTGCTTACACATACATTGCTTTGGAGAGAGGATCTCAGTATTTAAATCCAGACCACTGATTAAACTTTGCTGCTCTGAACTCCTAATTTCCTCCCCCTTCCCCTGGCTTCCTGTTTCCCTTTCCTGAGGCTGTTGAAGGGTTGGTCCCATGCATATGAATAAGTGGATCAAACCATTTACAAACTATTATTTTCCACTTTATCTGGGTTTTGCAGAACATTTCCTGCTTTCCGACCGAAAGCATTCTCCCGAGTGCATTACAACAATAAGCACCCACAGCTCTGGTAATCTAAGCTGCAAACTGTTCCTGAAGTTACTGCAGATCCCCCAAACATGGCACAGGATTTTGAAAGCTACACACACCCCTTTTGTATAGCACAAACTTACCCTTACAATAATAAGAAGAATAACTAATAAATTCTGCTAGCTTTTGAACAAGGACAATATGTATCAGTGTTTCTCTAAGGCCTGGATTTAATACAGTCGTTTAGTGACTGGCTTATTGCCAATCAGTTCTGGAGAGTCACTGCTATGTAGTCACAGCAGAAGGCTCCCTGACCATGCTCAGGGGAATTGATGCAATATAAGCACTAGTGGCCATTTGTACCTATGTTTCATATCAAGTGGCCATTTGTCAAGCACAGACAGGCCCGTGGGGAAGACAGAACAGGGCTACAATTTCAAAATGATGCAGCTGCACTGCATGGTAAAAAGGCAGGATGGTCTTATGTTAAAGCAGCAGGCTAGGATACAGGTGCTCTGGTTCAATTCCTGCCTCTTCCATAGACTTCACATGAAACATTTAGTCTGTCTGTGCTTTCTTCAGCACCGTTTAGAATATGGGATTCCTCAGCCTTTGATTAAAAGGGGGAGGGGCATTTTGAATCCTTAACACCTGCCTCTTTTCTTTCAAGGGTTTATAGGTGGCTTGAATTAAACTGGCACGAAACAAAAACAAAGAGTTTTGGACCGTCAGAATAAAAATCACTTCCCCTCTCAACGGATCAAGCATCCCTTGGTTGGTGTTTATGATTTTACAGTCTGATTAGTTCTCCAGTTCTGCACGGAATCTTCCAGGGAAAAATAAGGCAGGTTAAACTTGGATTTATAAAGTAAAGAAAACAGGCAGCTGACTTGAGTCCATTTACAAACAGGGATGAATGTGCTTCCTTACCACCCAAGAAATGCAGGATTAGCTCTCTCATAGGAGTTTGGCTCGCAGTCCTTCCAGCAACACCGATCACCTAGATTCTTTCATTGCAAAAATTAAAGTCTCTGTTGCACACCACATTTCCTGTTTTACAGTGCATGCAGCAAATCTCTTGAAATTGTGACCTTTTGACCTTGGGTGTTACTTTTGCCCATTAATGGGTGGAGGCAGGAGGGAGGTTGTTTTTTGTTTCGTTTTTTTTTTTTTTTAAAAGAACCACACGTGTTTCTCCCTGGCAACGTTCTTCACATCAGTATGTGAAGGCAGTGCATGGCTTTGAACTCGTGTGGCTAGACAACCTTGGCGGCTAGCCTATGAGCTGCAAGTTCTGTCTGACACTCCCTTATTCTGCAAGCGGAGCAAACTGTCCCTTCGACAGCAGTTCATCCTGTGCAAATAACAATATGCATTAATATGCATTCCTGGGGACATGACCTCTCATGAATGGGAAAGAAGGGAGCCCAATGAATTCCAAATAGCATTAGTTCACTTAACCTAGGCTGTTTGTGACTCACATTTTGATTTCAGACGTAATACATATCATACTACTGTCACAGCCTTACTATTATTTATATTGTGGTAGCACCTAGGAGCCTCTGTCTGGACCAAAATCCCGTGGTGCTAAGTGCTGTGCAAACACAGAAGGGGGTCCTCACCCCAAACTGCTTCTGGTCTAAGTAAGATTCTAGGTAGATGCCTGACAAGGACTAGGTAACAGCCAAAGAATACTCTAGCACAGGAAACTCCTTCCCAGATGATACATTAATCCCAGTGCATGCTGGGATAGGATTTAGGAAGTTGAACTGTGCAGAAGGAAGAATTTCACCCAGTTCAGACATGATTAACTATCCACTCTCAGTGCTTTGATTTAAGGAATTCCTTGTCCCTGGGGACAGAAACCATGTCATTCCTAGGATGACGATGGTTGAAAGTTCCATGTGTCATTACGAAGCTCAAAGGCAAAATGAGTTATGAAGCACCAATGTGAGATGAATTATACTGTTTTAATCTGACAAATATTTGTGCACTAGCATAATAATCTTACGTAGTAGACCTTGGACAGGCTCACCTGTTAATTCAATGGGAATGTAATAAACATTGCATTAAAATACCAGTGCATTTAAAATCTACGCCGGGGTCAGCAACCTTTCAGAAGTGGTGCCAAGTCTTCATTTATTCACTCTGCTTTAAGGTTTCGTGTGCCAGGAATACATTTTAATGTTTTTAGAAGGTCTCTCTCTATAATATATAACTAAACTATTGTTATATGTAAAGTAAATGAGGTTTTTAAAAGCTTAAATTAAATTAAAATGCAGATCTTATCAGTTTAATGTGATCCTTGCCCTTGCTTTTCCTTGCTGAGTTTTCCAGTGTCTGCCACGTATTTCAATACTTTAAGCGGCACACAGGTTTCAGAGCGATCAGTTGTTAACCGGCTCAGAGAGGGACAGAGGACAGACAGATTTCGCGTGAAATACCTGCTCACACAGGTACATGGATCCAAATGCTGAAAGCATTGCAAACACAATTTTCTTCAAACAGTTAAATTTCACTGGCAGGGATGTCCAGCAGGTCAGAATAGAGGCCCCATGATCTCTCTCGATAGCTTCAAATTTGGCAGATCTCCAAACTTTGATGCCCACAGTTCTGAGCTTTTCAACTGAATGAGCTGCATTTTGAAATCTTCAACACCCATCCACTGAAATACAGACAAATCCAAGTCGCTTTCATTGAACTTTTCTGATTTAATTAGAAAAGAAAGCATTGGGCCAAATAGCTAGAAATTTTGAAATCTATCAGAAAATTGATTCCAATTCTTGCATGTATATTCCAATCTCATCAACACTGACAGTGCAACGTGTCGATAGCTCTTTTATGTGCTGGAAGTAGCGGAAAGTCGAAGTTCCAATATCCCAAGAAAAAACTGCTAGTTTTACAACAAATGCTTTCCAGCCTTCATAAAGATCCAGAACCGTTTACCCTGCACCCTGGAGTTCGTTTAGGTGAGCTTACACAGCCATTTGTCATCATCCAGTTCAGGGTAATTTTGTCCTTTTTCCAACAAAAAGGCCTTGATTGCATCAAAGTGCACCAAAATCTTGCCACGACTTCGCCACCACTTGCTGTGAAGTGGAATGTCGTTATAAGCACTGTCCATCTCTTCTAGCAGTGCTTGAAACTGTCTGTGAGTCAAAGCAGATTGAGCAACAAGAACATTCACAATTTGCACCACTGTGTTCATCACGTTATTAAACTTTGAATTAGAAATTTTAGCACACAGATTTTCTTGATGGATGATACAGTGAAATTTGATTGTCGGGCGGCCAATTTGATCTTCAAGTAACTTTACAAATCCCTTCTGTTTTCCGACCATGGCAGGAGCACCATCTGTTGTCACACAAAATATTCTTCTGATGTCAACTCCTTGTTCTTCAAAATTGTTTATAAAACTTTCCGCTATATCTTCCCCCTTTGTTGTGCCATGCTGGGGTTTAAGGCAACAAAGTTCCTCTTGAATTTCATTGGAAGCACAATATCTTGCAACAACTGCCAAACATGGAATGTCATTTATATCCACACTCTCATCAACTGCAATGCTAAATACTGCTGTGTCCTTTAATGCAGTCATCTGCTTTTCCTTAACGTTTTCTGCCATTTCGCTTACACATCTCTCAGCTGTTCTGGCAGAGACAGACAGTTCTTTTATTCTAGATACAATCAAATCTTTATTTGGCAAATCATTGAACAAAACCTCCGAACTGCTGAGGAAAACTTCTTTTATATATTCCCCATCTGTAAACGGCTTTCCGTTTTTTGCAGTGCACTGTGCAATCTTGTAACTTCCTTCTGTGGCTTGATTTTTACTTACACTTAAGCATTTAAAAACACTGCTTTGCTTCTCATATCCTGCTACTGCCTTTTTGATTGATTCAGTCATGTCTGCTTCATCAAGAAATGTTTTCTTGTGCTTTGTTTGAAAATGTCGTCGAACACTTGATGTGCGACAAATAACACTTTCACAACAGAAAGCACAAACAGCATGGTCCTTTTTTTTAATAAATCCAAATGTGTCTGTCCAAGAAGGTTGAAATGAACGGACATCTAACTTTGCCTTATTAGGACCTGACGTTTTGTCAAATGTACCCCTCAAATTACACCCACTGAAGCTAATGGAGCAGTTCCCATTGTTGTCAGTGGGCTTGAATCGTGCCTGTCACGCTGTAGGGCTGATGAGTCAACAAGGACGTGTTCTGACCCTCCCTCACCCTGCTGCAGTCACTGCCCTGGTGGAGAGTTCTCTACATGGTTCAGGAGAAGACATGATGCTGGTGAAGATATGGTTACGCCCCCTTCCTGTCTTGCTTTTATTTAAGACATTCTCATCTGGGATCCCAGGCTGTTTCATCAGTGTCTCCATGACGTATGTTAGTTCTTGTTGCCTGCTCCAGATTGGGCTGCTGCTGAAATCTTGTTTAATGTCCTTCCAAATGACCAAAAGGAAACTGGGCAATCTGCTCTTTCCTATCAAGCCTATATTTTTGGAATGAATCATGCTCATCTCTTAAGAGTAGTAAAACTCTGAGTGAGTCTACAGATCCCTCGGTTTTCTCACTTTCAAGTTATCAGCCATGTTTGTGCAGAGACTGTAACTTTGTGTGTTGTATGCAGGATGTGCCAACAAAGGAGTCAAAGTCCTCTCCTTTGCACCAGGATAAATCGGGTGCAGAATTTTGGCCTAATATCTGTCCTTCCACATTTCTTTTCTGGGAAAATCATTATTTATTAGTTAATAATTCTTCAATGCCACTCTTCTCCAAAAGCTTTGGTTTTCTAAGAAAAAATTTGCATGAGCCGCAGACTATTTTCAGAATGACTGGCTGTGGCCTGCAGAAAAGTACCATTGAATTAATGAGGTCATTATAGGGGACAGCTGCACAGTGGGGTACATGTGTATCTGCTAGGGAGTGGAGCCACTCTGATGCCCTTCTGCAGATATAGGTGCAAAAGGACTCTAAATCTGCTAAAAGATTAACATTGGGTAGGACCATTACCATGCACTGTGGTGCCATCTAAAATAATAAAACTAAAATAAGAACCAACCTGCAGCTCCTTGCAAAACAGGTGCCAAACCTGAGCCTCTTCTGAGGTCTGACTAAAAAATAACTGCTCCCCAACTCCATTTCATGTTTATTTTTGCACGTCTCTGAACTTCTTGATTTTGGCCACAGATGAAAATAGAAACACACACACACACAGAAACCACACGAAAAGCCATTTATTGTGTCATTTCCAGCCTGATCAGAATAGGTAAGTATCAAAACTCCTGCAGAATTTCTAGACCAGAAAGGCTTACAGAACTAACACCCCGTGAAAGCCTTCTCATGGTTTCGTCCCCCGCTAACCTCTAACAGCGATCTCTGGTCCCCTCTCAGTAGCACCCAAGGGTTTTCCCTTTGTGTGCTGTGAAAGTCACGTGGCTTCTTTGAATGTATTTCACTGTACAGCAGAAGAAAAATAGCTTTTAAGGTCCCTGGCTCCTTCCTCTTCATTTTGGCAGCTGCTGCACTGTTGTAAGCAACTTGCAGAAGAGAGTCTAGAAAGGGACATCCCTACCTGTTTAAATAGTCTGTCTTTTATACTTGTTGTATTTCAAAGGCACTTAACATGATATTTAAGCACTTCACAACAATTAAAGGTAGCTCTAAATGCCAGTATTCTTGCACAGCCTGACTCAAAGCCCATTGAAATCAATGGGAATCTTTCCATTAACCTCAGTGGGCTTTGGATCAAGAGCAGAATCTCCCTAGTTCCTGAATATCTCCCTAATTGGTCAGTTCTGCCTGGATACCATATCCAGGGTAGGTATGAAATATGTCTGTGTGTATTATATTTTTAAAGCTCCAATTAAACTGCTTTGTTCAGTTTTGCCCACAATGGAAACACTCGTAATTAAAGAACAACTAAGTTTAGCCCTGTTTTTTCCTGCAGTGCCAGCAAAGTTGCCAACTGTAAAAAGAGCCCTGTCAATATCCTCTGAATGCGTCTGACAAGTTTGACTCTTGGCATTGGGTCTGTGATGTCAAGAACAATAACTCTTTGTGGTGTCAGTCTGGGGTTCATTGGAAGGAGAAGTGGTCAGAAGCAAGGGGTGGTTGATCACACTGCCATACCGTGATCTTTCCAGAGCCAGTTGGAACGTCCATGGGGTACCCAGGAGGTTTGTTCCTTGAGCTCTGAGCCACACTATCCTTTTCTATCTCTCTTTGGAAAGAATTTTCAATGGGCCATCACAAAATCCACTCACCAAACACACAAGTGTGTGCGTTGGTGCACAGTAACCTGCACATCTGTGTGTGCATGTCACCACTAGTACATGTACAGTCAGGCACGTATTTGACTGTATATTTGAGAATAAGCATGCAGCTTTTGGCCACATGCAATGACTTGATGCCCCGATACATCCTGCAGGTGAGACTGTCAGGGTTTATGGAAAATTTAACCCTTGGTGACAGCAATCATTCCCCTGAATGGCCTCTCTGCCCCCAGAGCTGTATTCAGAGGGGACCCTTTGCCCATGAATAGCCTGCATGGAAATGGGGCTTAGCCAGCCACCTCTACTGCACCATCCCCTCCACCCCCATACCCTGCACTGCAGTGTCCTCGATAGGTCTGGTGCCTGGGTGAGGATAGTATGGAGGCTAGGAAGGGCAGATGGAGCAGTGCCCAGACTGGGACAGGGTTGACACATGATGTCTCCTCTCTGCCCCTGCCAATATCCACAGCCCGGAGCCAGAGCTGATGCAGAGACACAAGGCCTCATCTGAATAGCCCAGGCCTCCTACACTGTCCTGGAATCTGCCAGGTTTGGGGGCTGGCCCCAGCATCCTATTTCACAGTCTCCCACTTCCCCAGTGAGACAACAGGGGGGACTCGGAGGGGGCAGTGATCCCTGCAGACAGATCCTTTCCCAGAAACTTCTCCCACAGCTGAGCTAAACCCAAAGCTCTGTCTCTACCCCACCCTGAAAGCATCTGGCAAACACTACTTTTATTGTTAAAAGGGAACATTTTATTTTCATCACAACAATAAAAATATACCTGGAAACACAGTTATCTACCTAGCTTGGATACTTATTCAGCCCCCACTCCTAGCTGAGCATCTCACAGTTATTAGCATGCTTATCCTTGCCACATACCCATAGAGTTTAAGACTGGAAGGGACCACTAGATTATCTAGTCTGAGCTCCTGTATATCACAGGCCACCAGCACCACTCAGTATCCACCCACTAAACCCCACAACTGAAACAAGACCAAAGTATTACACCCCCGTATTACAAACAGAGAGTAGGCGCAGGGTCATCCCTAGCTATTCCGGGGCCCTACACAGCCCCCTTCCCACATGGTGGGGGGGCAGGTCTCCATGGGGGAGTCTGGCTTAGGGGCAGGGGGGAACCACTCCCCAGCACTCACTGGCTGCGTGGCTGGGGCCAGGTCATTGTACTTCTCACCATTAGTGAGTGCAAGCCCAGCCCTGGTGCAGTCCTCAGGGGAGTGGGGGCAGAGCAGGGTGGGGCTTTGGGAAAGAGTTGGAGTGGGGACTGGGCAGGGGCAGGGGCAGGGGCAGGGGCAGGGGCAGGGGCAGGGGCAGCACACAGCTGTGCAGGGCACCAGGAAATGTGGTGCCCCAAATTGCCCTACGCAGCTGCGTATTTTGCATATGGGTAGAGACGGCCCTGAGTAGGAGGGACGGAGGTGCACCAGTGCTCGAGGCCCATGCAATGGCAGGGCACACCCCTCTAAGGCAGGGCAGTGCTCTTATTCCCAATGTACCAAGGGGGAACAGAGACTGAAGATGCTAAGTGGCTTTCATAGAGTCTAAAGCCAGAAGGGACCATTGTGAGTCTGATCTCCTGTATGGCACAGGCCATAGAACTTCCCTGGAATACTTCCTGGAGCAGGTCTTTTAGAAAAACCTCCAGTCTTGGTTTAAAAATGATCAGTGACGGAGACTCCACCACAACCACTGGTAAATTGTTCAATGGCTAATTAATCTTGATGCTAAAAGTTTACGCCTTACTTCCAGCCTGAATTTATCTAACTTCAACATCCAGCCATTGGATCGTGTTATAGCTTTCTCTACTAAACTGAAAAGCCCATTGTTAAATATTTGTTCCCTGTGCTGGTACTTATAGACTGTAATCAAGTCACCTCTTAACTTTCTCTTTCTTAGGGTACGTCTACACTGCACGATTATTTCGAAGTAGTTTAAACCGATGTTACAAAACCGATGTTATAAAATCGTCGTTTTTGCGCGTGTTGCCACAGTGCGATCAAAAAATCATTGCTTATGTCCATGGCCAAGCTACCATCGATTCAGGAGCGGTGCACTGTGGGTAGCTGTTGCCTGCAAGCTATCTCCGATAGTTCCAGCACTTCGTGTGAGAGCACAGTGCTGATGGGCAGAAAACATTGCTCCCCGGGTGTGCTGGGTACAGCCTCACCTCTCCCTTTGTGAACGGCAGCAAGACAACCCTGTTGGGCGCTTATTTCGCGGAGTGCATTGGAGCAAACGCCATAGCACAGCAATCATTGAACCTGAGATCACATAACGGTATTCTGAACGTTGTCCAAGCACCGGTCTCGCGCGTACTCTCGTGCTGACTATACTGAACAGATGAACTGCAAAGGCAGGAAGGAGAGGAGGAGGCAGCTATCGCTTGATGGCGGCGAGGACAGCGGATGACGAGAATGAGCCAGAATTCTCCATAACCGCTGGGGCCCCAGCGTTGTATTGGAGCTACTGCTTATTAAACGGTGCATCTACTATCCTCATTGAGATCGCCGAATTTGGGCACGGAAACAAGCACAGACTGGTGGGACCCGGCATTGTTTTGACGGTGTGGAGACGATTCGCATGGCGGGCGAAACTTGCGCGATGCGTAAAGAGTCACTTCGTTAGATACTTTGTGATCATGCTTTCCCCTGCCTCTGAAACGCCGTAATACAAACATGAGAGCACCCTCACACGTGGAGAAGCGAGTGAATAGCCGCTTGGAAGTTGCAACGCCAGACAGCTACCGGTCAGTCGGGAATCAATTGGAGTGGGCAAATCTACTGTGGGGGCTTGCAGAGGTGATGCAAGTGCAAAGCAATCGTAAGCTGCGGATATCCAGAAAAGGTTGTGACTTCTGGGAAACGGTGCAGGGGGAAGTGGATGGCCCTTTGCTGCGAATGGGTTGTCCGAATGTGTGGGGCCATGAGATGCGAACTCATATCCCTATTGCCCCAGAACACCAGGCACCCAGTATCGTGAAGCCGCAAGGGGTACTTTTTCAATGGGCTGCAAGCACTGGGGACCAACCAAGGACGTTCACACCACATTCGCAACGGTGGGAGCCAGGAAGTGGTTCATGCGCTCGCGTCTCAGAAGCAACTAGTCGGGTTAACCCGGCTCAGCAAGGGAATACTTCCCCAAGACCAGAAATAAAACCGTTGGGAAATGTTCAAAATGCCTATAGGTTTCCTGGGGGACCCAGCCTAACCCCTTGATGCATGGCTCAGGAAGCGCATACACTGGCAGCCTGGACAGTTGGTCTAGGAGCTGTTCACTACAAGGCTGAGCAAGGTGGCCAGATGGTGGTAAGAAGTCAATTTGGCCAGTTAAAGGGTCGTCTGGCCGATCAGGGTACTTACTGGTCAGACCTCAGCCAAATGTCTCCGCTTGCTATGGCTGCTTGCTGGTGTGCTTCCACAATCTTGTGTGGAGACGAGGGGAGACATTTATGGCTGGGGTGAAGCTGAGCAGAATCACCGGCCGCTGGGAGTACGAGCCCAGAGACCAGGGCGATTAGAAGAGCACACCTGGAGGCCTGCGCATCAGAGAAGCCTTGAAAACGCAGTTTCAGCACGGCCCAGGGTCGGTGTACTCTGTTTGCTTCTCTGATGAACCCTCCGCACTTGATGGACGTTATTCAGGTAAGCAACCCACCCTCCCCCTTCATTACAGGTTGGCGAAGGAAATAAATCCTGTATCGTTAAAAATCATTTATTATTCATTAAAAGTAATTATGCATCTGTTAAAAATCATGATTTTCTATACTAATTTCCCTGTATAGGCAACCCCACCCTCCCCCATTTCGATGTATTCTGGTATACAAAGGAACTTTAAAAAAAGGCAGAGAATTAGGACGGTGTCCCTGACTGCTGTGCTTTGGAAGGCAGGGGGAAGGGAAAGGCTACTACGCACATGTAGCGTAATTACATGCTTTCCTTGAAGCTTGCTAGGGGTGTGGAGGAGTAGGCGGGTGCCAGAAAGTCTTCCACCCACGCGTCTTAACGTCTGGGGAAGGGAGATATGGACGTGGGCTTGCAGGGAGGTTATACAGGGGCTGGCAGTGGCACATCGCTCGCTGTGCTGCTCTCCTGAAGCTCACATGCGTTTGAGGATTTCAGTTTGAGAACGCCAGCAGATGCCATGCGTTTCCTTCCTCCACGCCTGGTCCTGCCTAAGCCTCTCAGATCGTTTCACTGGCATCTTTCCTGTACTTTGCTAACCACATCTTTCCACTATCATTCTGTTATCCCTCTCATTGCGTGTACTTTTTCATTAATGTTCTGTGAACAGTCATCTCGCGTCTTCTTCCTCCGCACGTATCACAGCCGCCCTCGTGAGGCATAGGGGACTCAAAGAATGTGCAGCTGCATTGGGGAAGGCAAGACCAGGGTGATAAAGTATGTGGTAAAGATACCTTTACAGAGCAAATGACAGACTTCTCCACAAATAGAACACTATCCACCTTAACAGAGCACATGTGATCTCTATACAAGGTCGCATTTGTAATCGTTTAAATATTCAGTGTCTGTGTGACTGGTGTGGCACACCACACAGACCGCAAGGTACGTGCCAACGTAGCGTCCATGGCCAACGATGGTAAGTGAGGCTTTAAAATTTTGGACTTCGCCGCCGTTTCATATACACACGTGATCTATATGATGCCTGCTCCTATTAAGAGGAACTGCAATAGCCGAACCCCTCTTCCACATCCACTATAACAGGCATGGCTCCTATCGTATACGATCGCTGCTAGTGATCACCCTATCATCCCCCCCGCAGCGCGTTGCTGGGTAGCAGGGAAGAATCCCTGCTTGCCAGACGCCGGAAAACATCGTCGCTACTCCTCCTCCATCCCCCGCCGGCCAGGTAGCACATCGCTCATGTCTGCCCCCATTTACATTCTGATTTCTACAAGGTAACTAATGGATGTATATTCTCTCTCCTGCATACCGACCGCAGGAGCATGATCATGTTGTTATGCAATTGCCTTCAGTCAATGCATCAATGCCTGCAGTACCAAATGTCTTGCAAAATGGCATTGGCGTTGAAAAGTTAACCATACTATAGGGGACCGGAGAATGGCTTCTTGCAGAAAATGTTCTCATATAGCATAAGGGTTTTTGGAGTTCCTCCACGATCGATTCATGAGATTAATTTGGAGATTTCGCTCCACCTCCCAGCATGTTTAACTGGAATTTTCCTGTAAAGTATGGGCTGCGACTGGCAGCAAAAGCCTCGCTGGTCAATGCGATTCTAAAAATAAAACCGTCTTGTTTTAATCCATGTTTGGTACAGAATGAAGGGACACTTACCGGAGGTGTTCCATGGCTTCACTGTCCCCTGGGCTTTCTCGCTTGGGAGCCAGGACTGTAATTCTTTGGGTCCAAAAAAGATCCTGGCTGTGGGGTTTACGGACTGCTGGGTGCGTATCACCCACGCTCAATTACTTCATCCGCAATCGTCTCCATCTTCCCCTCGCTACATCCCAGAAACACTTGATATTTTAATCCCAAAGTCTGAAATCCACGGATGAGGTGGGGCAACTGTAAGCGCTGAAGACCCCAAAATGCATGTAGTTCAGCAATAGAAAGCGGCCATGTTTTCCCGCTCAGCGCCTGACCTTCCGTTTGCTTCTCTGGCTTTCTGGTAACTCCTGTCAATAAGTTCCTTGCACTTTCACTCGGCATGAGGGAGTCTCTGCTGTGCCCTTTACAGCCATTCCGACTTGAAATTTTTCAAAAACTTTTCATTTCCGTCTTTTGGAACGCAAGTTGCTGTGACAATGAGTCCTCATCCCCCAGATAGCGACAGATCAGAACCTCTTATGTGGTCCAAGCTGGCGCCCTTCTTCGATTAATCAGGAGACTGCATTGTGACGATGCAAATGAGCTCTGTGGGTCACCCTTGTGTGTGCTTGACCCTGCACGGTGGACCAATCAGGAACTGGAATTCAACAGTTCGCCGGTGGATTGCAGCGCTTTTTCCTGTTTACCTGGCGCAGTGCATTCACAGTTTAGTGTCCGAATGCATCCCATTGATGCCCTCGCTGTTGACAATGGTTCTGAAACGCCAAATTGGGAGTGCTCCACTTGGGGGCATGAGTCAAATCGCGGGTCCCTCTGGTTTCTAAAAATTGAGTATGTCCTGCCTGGAACTGTCACAAGCCCCAACGACTGCCGCCCCAAGTGCCTCCCCGATACCCCTGCGGTGATGTCCACGATAAGTTCTATGTTTCCTTATTCTGTATTCACTTCAGTGACATGTGCAAATGGACAGAATGGGTGGGTGGGCCCTGCCGGCGTAGCTGTGAGGTGTGGGCGGAAGGTGAAGCAATGGTTTTGTGGTTCTCTTAGCCCGCAGA